>NC_092257.1:5738569-5741069 GCF_036320965.1 Panulirus ornatus
TTACTTACTCGATCAAACCACCTCATACCACACATTGTCCTCAAACATCTCATTTCCAGCACATCCACCCTCCTGCGCACAACTCTATCCATAGCCCACGCCTCGCAACCATACAACATTGTTGGGACCACTATTCCTTCAAACATACCCATTTTTGCTTTCCGAGATAATGTTCTCGACTTCCACACATTCTTCAAGGCTCCCAGGATTTTCGCCCCCTCCTCCACCCTATGATTCACTTCCGCTTCCATGGTTCCATCCGCTGCCAGATCCACTCCCAGATATCTAAAGCACTTTACTTCCTCCAGTTTTTCTCCATTCAAACTTACCTCCCAATTGACTTGACCCTCAACCTTACTGTACCTAATAACCTTGCTCTTATTCACATTTACTCTTAACTTTCTTCTCTCACACACTTTACCAAACTCAGTCACCAGCTTCTGCAGTTTCTCACATGAATCAGCCACCAGCGCTGTATCATCAGCGAGCAACAACTGGCTCACTTCCCAAGCTCTCTCATCCACAACAGACTTCATACTTGCCCCTCTTTCCAAAACTCTTGCATTCACCTCCCTAACAACCCCATCCATAAACAAATTAAACGACCATGGAGACATCACACACCCCTGCCGCAAACCTACATTCACTGAGAACCAATCACTTTCCTCTCTTCCTACACGTACACATGCCTTACATCCTCGATAAAAACTTTTCACTGCTTCCAACAACTTGCCTCCCACACCATATATTCTTAATACCTTCCACAGAGCATCTCTATCAACTCTATCATATGCCTTCTCCAGATCCATAAATGCTACATACAAATCCATTTGCTTTTCTAAGTATTTCTCACATACATTCTTCAAAGCAAACACCTGATCCACACATCCTCTACCACTTCTGAAACCACACTGCTCTTCCCCAGTCTGATGCTCTGTACATGCCTTCACCCTCTCAATCACTACCCTCCCATATAATTCACCAGGAATACTCAACAGACTTATACCTCTGTAATTTGAGCACTCACTCTTATCCCCTTTGCCTTTGTACAATGGCACTATGCACGCATTCCGCCAATCCTCAGGCACCTCACCATGAGTCATACATGCATTAGATAACCTTACCAACCAGTCAACAATACAGTCACCCCCTTTTTTGATAAATTCCACTGCAATACCATCCAAACCTGCTGCCTTGCCGGCTTTCATCTTCCGCAAAGCTTTTACTACCTCTTCTCTGTTTACCAAATCATTTTCCCTAACCCTCTCACTTTGCACACCACCTCGACCAAAACACCCTATATCTGCCACTCTATCATCAAACACATTCAACAAACCTTCAAAATACTCACTCCATCTCCTTCTCACATCCACACTACTTGTTATCACCTCCCCATTTGCGCCCTTCACTGAAGTTCCCATTTGCTCCCTTGTCTTACGCACTTTATTTACCTCCTTCCAGAACATCTTTTTATTCTCCCTAAAATTTAATGATACTCTCTCACCCCAACTCTCATTTGCCTCTTTTTCACCTCTTGCACCTTTCTCTTGACCTCCTGTCTCTTTCTTTTATACATCTCCCACTCAATTGCATTTTTTCCCTGTAAAAATCGTCCAAATGCCTCTCTCTTTCACTAATAATCTTACTTCTTCATCCCACCACTCACTACCCTTTCTAATCAACCCACCTCCCACGCTTCTCATGCCACAACCATCTTTTGCGCAATCCATATATATATATATATATATATATATATATATATATATATATATATATATATATATATATATATATATATATATATATATATATTGTACTATTTGCCATTTCCCACGTTAGTGAGATAGCGTTAAGAACAGAGGACTGAGCTTTGAAGGCAATCCTCACTTGGCCCCCTTCTCTGTTCCTTCTTTCGGAAAATTAAAAATGAGAGGGGAGGATTTCCAGCCCCCTGCTCCCTATGTACTTTGTTCGTAGTCATATACCTCCGCGTTGTACAGTTAGGTTCGGTAAAATGCTATCTGCTGGCTATGTGCGCCTGTTGGGAAATGATCGGTGTAGACCCCGTTGCTCACCAACGTGAGACGAAGAGTATTCGAGCACATAGTATTCGAATATTCGAATAGTTATTTCCTATTAGCCAGGCCCATAGCCTAGCGGTAGATTCTCGCCTGATGCACAGGGGTCCCGGGTTCGATCCTGGCTGTTGGAAGTTTGTATGTTCTATGAAGATATATATATATATATATATATATATATATATATATATATATATATATATATATATATATATATATATATATATATATGCAGAACAGAGGACTGGGCCTCTGAGGAAACATCCTCACCCGGCCACCTTCTCTGTTCCTTCCTTTGAAAAAAAAAAAAAAAAAAGGGGAGGATTTCCAGCCCCCCGCTCCCTTCCCTTTTAGTCGCCTTCTACGACACGCAGGGAATACGTGGGAAGTATTCTTTCTCCCCTATATATATGGTTCTCAGT
>NC_092257.1:5746069-5846069 GCF_036320965.1 Panulirus ornatus
AAGGTATCTTTGTAAATGACAGAGCCCATTTCTGTATCACATATTCCTATGTAATGAATCTATACCGAAGTGGGTGAAGTGTAAGGTGGACTTTAAGTTGAACGGGGTCTGGCGTGGGCTGACAGACGGGCAGTGGGGTTCGGAGTGGGCTGGAAGGCGAACCGCGGGGTTCGGAGTGGGCTAAGGAGTGGGGCATGGGGTTTGGAGTGGGCCGGGTAGAATCTGGGGAGGAGAGTAGGCATTCAGGCCATGGTTAACAGCGTCGACTACCTGTACCATTTTTACAACTTCATGCTCGTTATGCCCACAGAACCACATGAATGGATCAGGAGTGTCGCTTCTACAGGCACTGTACACAACACCATTTTGCACGCGTATCTGCAGAGCAAGAATCTATAACTGAGTTAAACATACAATATAAAGAAACAGCTTTCGTATTTACCAAGAAACCATAACTGAGTTAAACATATGAAATAAAGAAATAATTTTCGCATTTAGCAAGAAACCATAACTGAGTTAAACATACAATATAAAAAAAAACAGGTTTCGTAATTATTCCCTCGTAAGTCATCGTTTCTGACCCCTGACTCCCTCCTGCACTAATGACTTTCAAAAGTTAACAAAGGAAAAAAAATATATATATAATTCTAGAATCAATTACCGGTCCTGTGAAGCCACGCAACAAATTACAATATATATATAAACTTTTGTCTTATCTACGAACGTATCTTTATCTTTAATATATTTTCATTTCTCGTACTCATGTTTATTTCCATTCTAATCTTTAATTCATTTTATTCAGACGGGGTTGTTTTGTCTTCCGGAATCATGATCGCTCATCTGTTAGCAATATCAGATTAGCTTGGATGACCAACAATTTTCAAGAATTTAGACACAGCCCTTGTAAAATAATACGATCAAGTATAAAAGAAATATATTTTCAGAACATACTCTTATATCAGTCAAATATATATATATATATATATATATATATATATATATATATATATATATATATATATATATATATATATATATATATATATATATATATTTTTTTTTTTTTTTATACTATTCGCCATTTCCTGCATTAGCGAGGTAGCGCTAAGAACAGAGGACCGGGCCTTTGAGGGAACATCCTCACCTGGCTCCCTTCTCTGTTCCTTCTTTTGGAAAAAAAAAAAGAGAGGGGAGGATTTCCAGCCCCCGCTCCCTCCCCTTTTAGTCGCCTTCTACGACACGCAGGGAATACGTGGGAAGTACTCTTTCTCCACTATCCCCAGGGAGAAAATATATATATATATATATATATATATATATATATATATATATATATATAGTTATATATATATATATATGAAGTCTGTTGAGGATGAGAGAGCTTGGGAAGTGAGTCAGTTGTTGTTCGCTGATGATACAGCGCTGGTGGCTGATTCATGTGAGAAACTGCAGAAGCTGGTGACTGAGTTTGGTAAGGTGTGTGAAAGAAGAAAGTTAAGAGTAAATGTGAATAAGAGCAAGGTTATTAGGTACAGTAGGGTTGAGGGTCAAGTCAATTGGGAGGTGAGTTTGAATGTAGAAAAACTGGAGGAAGTGAAGTGTTTTAGATATCTGGGAGTGGATCTGGCAGCGGATGGAACCATGGAAGCGGAAGTGGATCATAGGGTGGGGGAGGGGGCGAAAATTCTGGGAGCCTTGAAGAATGTGTGGAAGTCGAGAACATTATCTCAGAAAGCAAAAATGGGTATGTTTGAAGGAATAGTGGTTCCAACAATGTTGTATGGTTGCGAGGCGTGGGCTATGGATAGAGTTGTGCGCAGGAGGATGGATGTGCTGGAAATGAGATGTTTGAGGACAATGTGTGGTGTGAGGTGGTTTGATCGAGTAAGTAACGTAAGGGTAAGAGAGATGTGTGGAAATAAAAAGAGCGTGGTTGAGAGAGCAGAAGAGGGTGTTTTGAAATGGTTTGGGCACATGGAGAGAATGAGTGAGGAAAGATTGACCAAGAGGATATATGTGTCGGAGGTGGAGGGAACGAGGAGAAGAGGGAGACCAAATTGGAGGTGGAAAGATGGAGTGAAAAAGATTTTGTGTGATCGGGGCCCGAACATGCAGGAGGGTGAAAGGAGGGCAAGGAATAGAGTGAATTGGAGTGATGTGGTATACCGGGGTTGACGTGCTGTCAGTGGATTAAAGCGGGGCATGTGAAGCATCTGGGGTAAACCATGGAAAGCTGTGTAGGTATGTATATTTTGCGTGTGTGGACGTATGTATATACATGTGTATGGGGGTGGGTTGGGCCATTTCTTTCGTCTGTTTCCTTGCGCTACCTCGCAAACGCGGGAGACAGCGACAAAGCAAAAAAAAAAAAAAAAAAAAAAAAAAAAAAAATATATATATATATATATATATATATATATATATATATAAATGGATTTGTATGTAGCATTTATGGATCTGGAGAAGGCATATGATAGAGTTGATAGAGATGCTCTGTGGAAGGTATTAAGAATATATGGTGTGGGAGGAAAGTTGTTAGAAGCAGTGAAAAGTTTTTATCGAGGATGTAAGGCATGTGTACGTGTAGGAAGAGAGGAAAGTGATTGGTTCTCAGTGAATGTAGGTTTGCGGCAGGGGTGTGTGATGTCTCCATGGTTGTTTAATTTGTTTATGGATGGGGTTGTTAGGGAGGTAAATGCAAGAGTTTTGGAAAGAGGGGCAAGTATGAAGTCTGTTGGGGATGAGAGAGCTTGGGAAGTGAGTCAGTTGTTGTTCGCTGATGACACAGCGCTGGTGGCTGATTCATGTGAGAAACTGCAGAAGCTGGTGACTGAGTTTGGTAAAGTGTGTGGAAGAAGAAAGTTAAGAGTAAATGTGAATAAGAGCAAGGTTATTAGGTACAGTAGGGTTGAGGGTCAAGTCAATTGGGAGGTGAGTTTGAATGGAGAAAAACTGGAGGAAGTGAAGTGTTTTAGATATCTGGGAGTGGATCTGGCAGCGGATGGAACCATGGAAGCGGAAGTGGATCATAGGGTGGGGGAGGGGGCGAAAATTCTGGGGGCCTTGAAGAATGTGTGGAAGTCGAGAACATTATCTCGGAAAGCAAAAATGGGTATGTTTGAAGGAATAGTGGTTCCAACAATGTTGTATGGTTGCGAGGCGTGGGCTATGGATAGAGTTGTGCGCAGGAGGATGGATGTGCTGGAAATGAGATGTTTGAGGACAATGTGTGGTGTGAGGTGGTTTGATCGAGTGAGTAACGTAAGGGTAAGAGAGATGTGTGGAAATAAAAAGAGCGTGGTTGAGAGAGCAGAAGAGGGTGTTTTGAAGTGGTTTGGGCACATGGAGAGGATGAGTGAGGAAAGATTGACCAAGAGGATATATGTGTCGGAGGTGGAGGGAACAAGGAGAAGAGGGAGACCAAATTGGAGGTGGAAAGATGGAGTGAAAAAGATTTTGTGTGATCGGGGCCTGAACATGCAGGAGGGTGAAAGGAGGGCAAGGAATAGAGTGAATTGGAGCGATGTGGTATACCGGGGCTGACGTGCTGTCAGTGGATTGAATCAAGGCATGTGAAGCGTCTGGGGTAAACCATGGAAAGCTGTGTAGGTATGTATATTTGCGTGTGTGGACGTATGTATATACATGTGTATGGGGGGGGTTGGGCCATTTCTTTCGTCTGTTTCCTTGCGCTACCTCGCAAACGCGGGAGACAGCGACAAAGTATAAAAAAAAAAAAAAATATATATATATATATATATATATATATATCCCGTGTTAACGTTCCAGAACAGATGACCGAGCCTTAGAGGGGAAAGGTCCTTACTAGTCCCCCTTCTTTGTTCCTTTTGGAAAAGTAAAAGCAGGAGGGGAGGATTTCCAGGCCCCCTCCGCTCCCTCTCTTTAAGTCGCCTTCTACGACACGCAGGGAATACGTGGGAAGTATTCGTTCTCCTCCATATATATGGAGACATCACACACCCCTGCCGCAAACCTACATTCACTGAGAACCAATCACTTTCCTCTCTTCCTACACGTACACATGCCTTACATCCTCGATAAAAACTTTTCACTGCTTCTAACAACTTGCCTCCCACACCATATATTCTTAATACCTTCCACAGAGCATCTCTATCAACTCTATCATATGCCTTCTCCAGATCCATAAATGCTAAATACAAATCCATCTGCTTTTCTAAGTATTTCTCACACACATTCTTCAAAGCAAACACCTGATCCACACATCCTCTACCACTTCTGAAACCACATTGCTCTTCCCCAATCTGATACTCTGTACATGCCTTCACCCTCTCAATCAATACCCTCCCATATGATTTACCAGGAATACTCAACAAACTTATACCTCTGTAATTTGAGCACTCACTCTTATCCCCTTTGCCTTTGTACAATGTCTCCATGGTTGTTTAATTTGTTTATGCATGGGGTTGTTAGGGAGGTGAATGCAAGAGTTTTGGAAAGAGGGGCAAGTATGAAGTCTGTTGGGGATGAGAGAGCTTGGGAAGTGAGTCAGTTGTTGCTCGCTGATGATACAGCGCTGGTGGCTGATTCATGTGAGAAACTGCAGAAGCTGGTGACTGAGTTTGATAAAGTGTGTGAAAGAAGAAAGTTAAGAGTAAACGTGAATAAGAGCAAGGTTATTAGGTACAGTAGGGTTGAGGGTCAAGTCAATTGGGAGGTAAGTTTAAGTGGAGAAAAACGGGAGGAAGTAAAGTGTTTTAGATATCTGGGAGTGGATCTGGCAGCGGATGGAACCATGGAAGCGGAAGTGGATCATAGGGTGGGGGAGGGGGCGAAAATTCTGGGAGCCTTGAAGAATGTGTGGAAGTCGAGAACATTATCTCGGAAAGCAAAAATGGGTATGTTTGAAGGAATAGTGGTTCCAACAATGTTGTATGGTTGCGAGGCGTGGGCTATGGATAGAGTTGTGCGCAGGAGGATGGATGTGCTGGAAATGAGATGTCTGAGGACAATGTGTGGTGTGAGGTGGTTTAATCGAGTAAGTAATGAAAGGGTAAGAGAGATGTGTGGAAATAAAAAGAGCGTGGTTGAGAGAGCAGAAGAGGGTGTTTTGAAATGGTTTGGGCACATGGAGAGAATGAGTGAGGAAAGATTGACCAAGAGGATGTATGTGTCGGAGGTGGAGGGAACGAGGAGAAGTGGGAGACCAAATTGGAGGTGGAAAGATGGAGTGAAAAAGATTTTGTGTGATCGGGGCCTGAACATGCAGGAGGGTGAAAGGAGGGCAAGGAATAGAGTGAATTGGATCGATGTGGTATAACGGGGTTGACGTGCTTTCAGTGGATTGAATCAGGGCATGTGAAGCGTCTGGGGTTAACCATGGAAAGCTGTGTAGGTATGTATATTTGCGTGTGTGGACGTAGGTATATACATGTGTATGGGGGTGGGTTGGGCCATTTCTTTCGTGTTTCCTTGCGCTACCTCGCAAACGCGGGAGACAGCGACAAAGCAAAAACAAAAAACAAATATATATATATATATATATATATATATATATATATATATATATATATATATATATATATATATATATATATATATATATATATATATATATATGAGTGAAGAGTGGTCGAGGGTTAGGCTGGAGTGATGAAGGCTAGGTTGGTCTGTGAGGCAGAAGATGAGCCCGACAGATGGCCTCCGGGACGCTTGCACGAGCCTCGCATTTTAAGTAACATTTTAAAACAGTTGACCCGGAGCGCAGCGGCCAGCAGCTTCCCCCCAGCCCCTTACCCCTAGCGAGCCACCCACACTCTACCCCCGACCTCACACCTCCACCCACACAACCCCCACAACATCACCCTCGAGTCTACTACATCCAGGATCAGGCGTGGGATGGGATACTATACCTTTTTGAAATGAGAGAATATTACACGCTGTAGTTCGTCCAGACTTTCCATTTCTTTCAAAATATACCTTCCATTCTTAATGACCGTTTTAAGGTACTATCATTCAATGAGTAGCTTAACAATATTCATACAGACATTTAAAATAAAATGAATCTAATCTACAGCAAACTACAACCAGCCTTTTGAAAAGCAAAAGAGTGTAACTGCTTCCACCCTCAAGCCTGGTGAAGCCCCCACATAGACCTAGAATCCCTACAATTTCCACAAGGCATACACGGCTCCTCGGTGGACCAGACGGGCGAAATGTGCAGTGAACAACTCCAGTGCATGGTGAGCAAGGACTCAAGCAAGAGAAACAATAAAACAAGGCAAGAGAGACAGACTCCTAGGATATCTTTGCAACATTCATCAACAGAGACATATCCCCCCAGCAGTCAGGTCTGACACACAGCCAACAGGATTTCATAAAAACACAAGCCATCTTCCATACCGCAGTTCACAACTGAAGCAGGCGACATCGAAGACCCAGTTGACTCAGGCATCCGAAATCATCGTGTACAGGTGCCAGGCACATGAAGTGCTAGGGACATGGTCAGGCACGAGACGGAGGGAATCATCATGCAGCAGGAGTGCCAGATAGAGGGATCATGCAAAAGTGCCAAGTACAGCAAATTATCGATACTAGGTTCCATTACCATGTATAATACTCGAGTGTTTATCATGTCTCCATCATGATGTACTAGAAACCAGTTGCTTGGGGGGGGGTATATTCATCCAATACACTGCATGACTAATAATGTATTGTATTAAATGTATAAAAATGTATATTAGTTAAAGTCCTCCGAGCTAATAAAACATCTTTTTCCAAGTCTTATTACATATCTATTTACACATTTACCTACCTATGATTCACAGTTTCTAAATGATATATTTGTGCTTGACTTTCGTTATTATGAATATGAAGTGATAGATCATTTTTTTTTTTTTCATTCCAACACTCACAATACCACTGGAACGTCGAAATCAAGAGCAGAATCAAATAAGATTGCGCTGCACTCGACTTGTTTCATCTAAATGTTCCAAACTCAAAAAAATCTGACATCAAAATATATTTGTTTATTGATATCCCTAACAAATAAACCATCAGTCATTTTCTCTGGTTAGCTTTGAGGATGCTTGAGAAAACGTGTATATATCTAGCGGAAACTAAGTTTAGTCCAGTCTCATGGCTAACTGTCTTAATTCTCCTCAAAGTACTCCTAAAATCAAGGTTTCTTTCCAATTTTGTTTTGATCAATGAACAATCAATGAACATCGTTAAGATCTACCATAATCATTCATCTTTACCACGTATACGTCGACGGATCAACATACCTCGCGAAACTAAAACAGAAGCCACTCTTATGTAGTAGTCCTGTTAAATATGTATGGGAAAATCAAAATATTCATCACTTTTAAAAGACAGGAATTATGGTGACCCCAGAGTCTATGGCATCATCACAAGCAAGGAGGACCGACAGTATCTTAGAAAAACAATGAGCAGATGCTGATGTGATCCTGCGTTGCTGTTTAATCAACCTGGTGTCATGAAGCCATTCGCATCAGCCTTACGAAAAGTAACGTCATCTTGGTTCCTCCGTTTGTCTGTTAACGGTCATGCATCACTGTCACCGGGGGCGGCCAGTAACATCTTGATTCCTCCGTTTGTCTGTTAACGGTCATGCACACTGTCATCAGGGGCCAGTAACATCGTGATTCCTCCGTTTGTCTGTTAACGGTCATGCAACACTGTCATCAGGGGCCAGTAACATCTTGATTCCTCCGTTTGTCTGTTAACGGTCATGCATCACTGTCACCGGGGGGCCAGTAACATCTTGATTCCTCCGTTTGTCTGTTAACGGTCATGCAACACTGTCATCAGGGGCCAGTAACATCTTCGTGATTCCTCCGTTTGTCCGTTAACGGTCATGCATCGCTTGATACATCGAACACTCTTATGCCAAGATTTCGAAAGCTCTTAAAACGGAACACCTAGACTAGGTGCCAATTGGACATCCCCAGCTAGGCCCCTTGTATATGGCCCGAACCCTCAGATGGTCCCATAATAAGATGTCTTTATTGTCAAATTACATACATAATGCAAAATGAAATTCATAGAATTATTGCGTTTTTGTGATAGAGTACATGGTGACAACCATTCAAAAAAAAAATACCGCTCTACTCTATGCTGAAATATGAACAATGCGAATCAAATACTTTTCCAATCAATATTCAAATTTAATTGGATATCATGGTTTCCTTGGTGTTTCCTGAGTATCGCTTTTACTATGAAAAATAATGTTTCATTTTGTGCAAAGTGCAAGGTAAACCTGTTCTTGTAATCTCGAGAACCTGTGACATAACAATGATAAGTTTGAGGAATTTGAAGTGATTTTTTAATTGATAATATCAAATAAAGAAATAGAAAATATAACGAGAAAGCGGAAAAAATAATTGCTATAATCAGAGTGAATATCAAAATCTACGGCATGATCCATTTTTTTCTATAAAGAGATAAAAAAAGAGGGGGCGAAATGTTATTTCAGTGTGGTAAACGACACAGCCGACCGCCAAATCGATTTTTTTTTTTTATTTGGAGTGTATGTTTACAGTCAGGAGCCATTGTTCCCGGGGTAGACCCGCTTCACCTCACCTTATCGACAGCCAAAGCCACTATGCCTGACGCAGACTGAAGAAATCACTAGATTCTTTCCACACAACACATTCTTATCTAACGAATTCCTTTTCTTTTTTTCCAATTA
The DNA here is from genome assembly GCF_036320965.1 of Panulirus ornatus. Classification (NCBI taxonomy): domain Eukaryota; kingdom Metazoa; phylum Arthropoda; class Malacostraca; order Decapoda; family Palinuridae; genus Panulirus; species Panulirus ornatus. Next base: position 5,754,762 of record NC_092257.1, read on the forward strand.
TTCCATCCATGTCTCCGTCTATCTATTTTCATTGCATTTCCAATTCGAATGGGGTGGATCAAGTACATACATTCTCTGCAACACCACTCACACATCCTTTCACCCTGAAAAAAAAAAAGTGCTTCTTCCTTAACACACGAAACTGTTTCAAGTGAGAAATCAACGTCTCCTCCATGCCTACAACTGCATATTCCACTGCACCCAATCTCCAATCATTCCTCTAACATCTTCATCTTTAATATCCCTAATCATAATGATTCCCCAATAAATGTATCCGTATTTTTCATAATCTACCTATAATCCTCCTGCAAACCTAAATAATTAATAAATATATCACCTTGTCCAACGTATTCTCTGCCATATGTTCTGTATGATCCATACCAATTCAAAAAACTCACACCTTTTTGCCTTTCGAGGCACATTCACACCAAATAACCTTAACATCTTACGCTATTCTCATTCAAACTACATTACGCAAATGCTCCATCTCCTGTGCTCTTATTCGTCACCTAGCCCGACCTAGTCATTTGCTAACTATACAAGAAAAGCCTAGTCGACTACGGGAGTAACCTCAACTCCAACCGACACCCTCCCCTCCTAGCCCCACCACCAGTTGGCCCCGGGGGCTACAAGACAACGTGATGTAAATGCAGGAAATTTCACGTTCTATTTGTTATTCTGTTCTGATCGAGGCGTTGATTACGCATGTGTGTGTGTGTGTGTGTGTGTGTGTGTGTGTGTGTGTGTGTGTGTGTCTTTCTCTCTGCTGATGTGTGTCTTGTGTGTGTGTGTGTGTGTGTGTGTCTTTCTCTCTGCTGGTGTGTGTCTTGTGTGTGTGTGTGTGTGTGTGTGTGTGAGGTATCTGGTAGGTGCATGTGTTTGTTGGCGTGTTCGTTGTGTAAACATTGTTGCAGAAGTTCTAGTGGGACATATGTACCTGAATATTCTGTGTGTTTTTGTAGTGTGTGTATGTCCGTCAGTCTGTCTACGTTTGAGTATATATTTGCGCGCATATGTAACCGTTCCTTCCTCTGGTGTCTTTGGAGTAATCAATTACGTATTAGTAATCATTTATTTGTGCAATGATAGGTTAGAGTTCTAATATATATATATATATATATATATATATATATATATATATATATATATATATATATATATATATATATATATATATATATATATATATATATATATATTTAATTTATATATATGTATCATTATATATATATATATATATATATATATATATATATATATATATATATATATATATATATATATATATACTGTTCAAGTAATCTCGCATGATGCAAATCGATCACCACCAATTGATATCGTAATTCTTTTCACAAACCATACAGGACCACCCTGAATAATGATAAGTGAAACATTATTTCCATCAATGACCTGATAATATGTACCAAATGAAAAAAAAATATACATATATATGTATACATATACATATATTGCACCATGACAAGCAACAAGCAGTACGAGTGTACGGATGGCCCTGCTGGCGATACATGGCAGCTCCCCCTCAGCTGGCCTGTCGCTACAGCTGCAGCTTTCCACTGTTTACGTACCACGAGTGGCTGTATCACACGCACCGCAAGCGGGATTTCTCTGCTCCGACGCCTTGTGAGTTATTCATTGTCATATCCAGTCTGTTGGTACTGTGCATATATTAATTTACGAGTGCCGTTAGTATGAATGTTAGATGAGGTCTCCGCCAAATCTACTCTAGGATGGGAGGGAAGCTGATTTGACCCCGATAGGTTCAGTGTGAGTCATCTAGTCCAAATCATTGCGGTTTTCTATATCACACAGGACGTATATCATTATATATCGTTTTGCAGGACATTCAACAGTAATGATCTCGTGTACTGGTAATTCCGTGTACTCCCGTGGAGCTGTGGTATTGATTGAAAGAAAAACATATGTCGGAGCTAACGGAACTGCTTGACCAAAACACCAAAACATCATGTAATTTTTTTTTCTAAAAAAGAAAGGAAAATATGTAGTTATCTGTCCAGTGATGAATCATATCAATCCTCTGCTCCGCCCCGGATCTGGAATTTTTTAAACTCGGGTATGTTTAGGGGGTCACTTACTCTCGCATATTTCTCGGTGCGAACTGTGCCACACCCCCCACCACAGGACCCCAGCACGGCCCACGCCCCTCACAATATGTATCCACACCACACACCTCACCCTACACCCTCCGTGATATGTATCCACGTACAGCTCAGCCTAAGCTATCCATATATGTATCCACACTACATAGCTCAACCTACGGCCTCCTTAATATGTATCCACACCACACATCTCACCCTCCACAGTGCGTATCCACACCCCACACAGCTATGAAGCTTTCATTGCCAATCTTCGCACCACACTTTCTCCCACACCGCACTTCCACTAAAATCATCCTCTCCCCACATCACACTTCCGCCTCCACCCTACTTACCCCACACCACACTTACCCACATTTCCCTCCACACCGTACTTCCTCCTATACCACCCCACACCACACTTCCTCCACACCATACTTCCTCCTCACTACACCACACTTCCTCTTGACCATACTTCCTCCTCACTACACAACCCCACACCACTCTTCCCCCACACCATACTTCTTCCCCCACACCAAACCCTCGAACATCACAACTCGAGCATCTAAGTGACCTACATAACCATGGCCGTTCACATAGTATTTCTTGTAATTACTAATGTAATGAGGTTCACTGGTGGGACAGAAGTTATGAATAGTTTACTGTGAATGACGGTTGTATTATTATTGTACGGTAGGGGTTTTCTATACACAGAGCGAATTGGTCGTGGCAATGAGGTTGTCAGTGGGGTTGTTAGTCGTAGCGATGAGGTTGGTGGTATGGGGATGGGGGTTACGGGTTGTGGCAATGGGGTTGTTGGCCTTACTGATGGGGGTGCTTGGTCTTGGGATGGGGTTGTTGGTCGTAGTGATCGGGTTGTGGTCTTACTGATGAGGTTGTTGGTCTTGAAAGAGGGCTGTTGGTTTTACTGATGAGGTTGTGGCGATAGGACTGTTGGTCTTGGGATGGTGTTGCTGGTCTTACTGACGGGGTTGTAAGTCATGGGATGGGGTTTATGGTCTTTCTGATGAGGTTGTTGATTATAGTGAGGGGTTGTTGGTCTTACTGATGAGGTAGCTGATCGCAGAGGGGGTTGTGGGGTTGTTGGTCTTAGGATGTTGTTAGTCTCTGATGAGGTTGCTGATTGTAATGGAGGTTGTTGGTCATAGAATGAGGTTGTTATTCTCATTGCTGAGGTTGTTGATTGTGGCGATGGGATTGTTGGTCTTGGGGTTGTGGTCTTACAGTGAGGTTGATGATCGTAGTGAGGGAGTTGTTGGTCTTTGATTGAGGTTGTCTCATTGCTGAGGTTTTTGATTGTTGGTCTTGGGGTTGTGGTCTTACTGTGAGGTTGATGATCATAGTGAGGGGGTTGTTGGTCTCACTGATGAGGTTACTGTGGCCATGGGATCCTTGTTCTTGGCAATGGGGTTGTTGATCGTAGTGATGGGGTTGTTGCTTTTGAAATGGGGTTCTTGGTCGTGGCGTTGGCGACTGTTGATCTTACTGATGGGGTTGTTGGTCTTACTGATGGGGTTGTTGATCTTACTGATGGGGTTGTTGGTCTTACTGATGGGGTTGTTGGTCTTACTGGTGGGGTTGTTGATCTTACTGATGGGGTTGTTGGTCTTACTGATGGGGTTGTTGGTCTTACTGATGGGGTTGTTGGTCTTACTGATGGGGTTGTTGATCTTACTGATGGGGTTGTTGGTCTTACTGATAGGGTTGTTGGTCTTACTGATGGGGTTGTTGATCTTACTGATGGGGTTGTTGGTCTTACTGATAGGGTTGTTGGTCTTGGAGTTGTTGGTCTTAATGATGAGGTTGCTAGTCATGGCAATGGGGTTTGTTGATTTCAACCATGGGGGGAAGGGGTTTTTTGTTGGTCACTTTCGAAGCATACAATGCTCAGAGCAGACAGTTTATTTTACAACAATATTGTCTGCAGTGCCTTTTGGATGTGTTTCAGTGGCGGTTATGGCCTTTCTTCAGTGTGGTTCATTACCATATATATATATATATATATATATATATATATATATATATATATATATATATATATATATATATATATATATTATCCCTGGGGATAGGAGAGAAAGAATACTTCCCACGTATTCCCTGTGTGTCGTAGAAGACTAAAACGGGAGGGAGCGGGGGGGCTGGAAATCCTCCCCTCTCGTTTTAATTTTCCAAAAGGAGGAACAGAGAAGGGGGCCAAGTGAGGATTTCCCTGAAAGGCTCAGTCCTCTGTTCTTAACGGTGCCTCGCCAACGCGGGAGATGGCGAATAGTATGATATATATATATATATATATATATATATATATATATATATATATATATATATATATATATATATATATATATATATATATATATTCACTGAGAACCAATCACTTTCCTCTCTTCCTACACGTACACATGCCTTACATCCTCGATAAAAACTTTTCACTGCTTCTAACAACTTGCCTCCCACACCATATATTCTTAATACCTTCCACAGAGCATCTCTATCAACTCTATCATATGCCTTCTCCAGATCCATAAATGCTACATACAAATCCATTTGCTTTTCTAAGTATTTCTCACATACATTCTTCAAAGCAAACACCTGGTCCACACATCCTCTACCACTTCTGAAACCGCACTGCTCTTCCCCAATCTGATGCTCTGTACATGCCTTCACCCTCTCAATCAATACCCTCCCATATAATTTACCAGGAATACTCAACAAACTTATACCTCTGTAATTTGAGCACTCACTCTTATCCCCTTTGCCTTTGTACAATGGCACTACGCACGCATTCCGCCAATCCTCAGGCACCTCACCATGAGTCATACATACATTAAATAACCTTACCAACCAGTCAACAATACAGTCACCCCCTTTCTTAATAAATTCCACTGCAATACCATCCAAACCTGCTGCCTTGCCGGCTTTCATCTTCCGCAAAGCTTTTACTACCTCTTCTCTGTTTACCAAATCATTTTCCCTAACCCTCTCACTTTGCACACCACCTCGACCAAAACACCCTATATCTGCCACTCTGTCATCAGACACATTCAACAAACCTTCAAAATACTCATTCCATCTCCTTCTCACATCACCGCTACTTGTTTTCACCTCCCCATTTACGCCCTTCACTGAAGTTCCCATTTGCTCCCTTGTCTTACGCACCCTATTTACCCTGGTTCTCAGTGAATGTAGGTTTGCGGCAGGGGTGTGTGATGTCTCCATGGTTGTTTAATTTGTTTATGGATGGGGTTGTAAGGGAGGTAAATGCAAGAGTCCTGGAAAGAGGGGCAAGTATGAAGTCTGTTGGGGATGAGAGAGCTTGGGAAGTGAGTCAGTTGTTGTTCGCTGATGATACAGCGCTGGTGGCTGATTCATGTGAGAAACTGCAGAAGCTGGTGACTGAGTTTGGTAAAGTGTGTGGAAGAAGAAAGTTGAGAGTAAATGTGAATAAGAGCAAGGTTATTAGGTACAGTAGGGGTGAGGGTCAAGTCAATTGGGAGGTGAGTTTGAATGGAGAAAAACTGGAGGAAGTGAAGTGTTTTAGATATCTGGGAGTGGATCTGTCAGCGGATGGAACCATGGAAGCGGAAGTGGATCATAGGGTGGGGGAGGGGGCGAAAATTTTGGGAGCCTTGAAAAATGTGTGGAAGTCGAGAACATTATCTCGGAAAGCAAAAATGGGTATGTTTGAGGGAATAGTGGTTCCAACAATGCTGTATGGTTGCGAGGCGTGGGCTATGGATAGAGATGTGCGCAGGAGGATGGATGTGCTGGAAATGAGATGTTTGAGGACAATGTGTGGTGTGAGGTGGTTTGATCGAGTAAGTAACGTAAGGGTAAGAGAGATGTGTGGAAATAAAAAGAGCGTGGTTGAGAGAGCAGAAGAGGGTGTTTTGAAATGGTTTGGGCACATGGAGAGAATGAGTGAGGAGAGATTGACCAAGAGGATATATGTGTCGGAGGTGGAGGGAACGAGGAAAAGAGGGAGACCAAATTGGAGGTGGAAAGATGGAGTGAAAAGGATTTTGTGTGATCGGGGCCTGAACATGCAGGAGGGTGAAAGGAGGGCAAGAAATAGAGTGAATTGGAGTCATGTGGTATACAGGGGTTGACGTGCTGTCAGTGGATTGAAGCAAGGCATGTGAAGCGTCTGGGGTAAACCATGGAAGGCTGTGTAGGTATGTATATTTGCGTGTGTGGACGTGTGTATGTACATGTGTATGGGGGGGGGGGGGTTGGGCCATTTCTTTCGTCTGTTTCCTTGCGCTACCTCGCAAACGCGGGAGACAGCGACAAATTAAAAAAAAAAAAAAAAAAAAAAAAAAAATATATATATATATATATATATATATATATATATATATATATATATATATATATATATATATTTTCATACTATTCGCCATTTCCCGCGTTGGCGAGGTAGCGTTAAGAACAGAAGACTGAGCCTTTCAGGGAATATCCTCACTTGGCTCCCTTCTCTGTTCCTTCTTTTGGAAAATTAAAAAACGAGAGGGGAGGATTTCCAGCCCCCCGCTCCCATATATATATATATATATATATATATATATATATATATATATATATATATATATATATATATATATATATACATTCAACATTAAGGAATGCCAAATGATACTTATCGTGCATAGTGGTATTTTATACGTTCTTTACATTTTACACACACACACACACACACACACACACTTTATATGAGTAATATTTTTTCCTTAGGATTGGTATGAAAATACTCTATAATCCCCCTCAAGAATATTATTAAGACCTTCAGGACTGTGTGTCACAAAAAACTGACCACTCATTCAAGCCGTGTTTCCCGTGCATATAATTCAACTAGTAACGATTTATTTTTTCTTTTTTTTTCGCGTCACTGTCGTACACGATTGTTCTTTACATCCATCTGTTTTCACGTGCGGCCATCATAGCAGTAAAGGATTTGGCCCAAATCTTATATACTGGAGAAAACGTATTGTCAATATTACCACCCCCACACCACAGTTTCCCACACCATACTCCCCTTCACCATCCTAATACTACAGTTTCCCCACACCATACTCCTCTTCACCACTCCTATACCACAATTTCCCCACACCATACTCCCCTTCACCACTCCTATACTACAATTTCCCCACACCATACTCCCCTTCACCACCCCTATACCACAATATCCCCACACCATACTCCCCTTCACCACTCCTATACTGCAATTTCACCACACCATACTCCCCTTCACCACCCCTATACCACAATATCCCCACACCATACTCCCCTTCACCACTCCTATACTACAATTTCACCACACCATACTCCCCTTCACCCCTATAGCACAATTTCCCCACGTTATATTCCCCTTCACCACCCCTATACCACAATTTCCCCACACCATACTCCCCTATACCACAGTTTCCCTCGCCATACTTCCCCTTCACCACCCTCACGCCACACTTCACTACACACTTCCACCTGCACCATCACTGACCTTATTTCCTTTTTTCTTTTTAGTTTATTTACACAACTGTCATGTAGGTTTTCCCTTGTTTTACGCTAATTTTTGTCATTAACTTTCTCGGGTTCCTTAGATGCGGGATATCACTAAGGCTTAAAATCAAGGGTTATCTGTGCATTCTGTAGAGCCGTGTTGGTTTTGTACAAATTATGTAGCAGACGATTTCCAAGTTCTGACTTGAACACAAAACTCTAATACCCCCAACTGAATATACAATACCAGCTTATTATGTGTCACCCTTTTTAGTGTCATCGGCATGAAGATGATCAGCGACAACGATAAATAACTGAACGTTAATTAACAGCTTCAGTTGAAGTCGTTTTTGCGTGTATTCTACCCAATATCGGAGAGGCGTTTCGGTAACGGTGAAATCAGAGACCTACAAATGATCTTACAACTCCCCAGCCTTTTGTCGAGACTGAAGAGAATTTACATATTTGGTTCACAATGGCATTAACTGAATAGATAAATAACTGCGTCTTGGCAAAAGTGAGCTGCAGGCAGTTATCTAAATTCAGTGAATGTGCATGCACGCTCAAGGAATATATGTTGCATGCTTAATTTTCTCTAGGCATCTTTGTTGTTTGCCAGTATTCCGACTCACCCACCATGTTAGCTGCATTGTCCTATGTCTTTTCATCTTTACTTACTGAAGTCACTTTTGTACCCAACTCAAAAATCATGCAACAGCATTTTGGACATATACTTTCATCAGTGACTTTCAAGGTCAAACTGAAAGTCAGAAAGCGCTTACTGCGAAAACCATTATCGGGTAACATTATAATAGTCAGCTGATCGACTCGTGAAAGATTTGGTGTATAATCAACAAACAGTAAGAAATATCCTACTTCAGTCTTCCAACACTGACCCTTTCCCTTGTTTCGTCATGAAATGGATTCATTCAACAGGTACTAAAACAAGAATGAAGATTTCCCACGTCCATAGTCTCATGTTTTACATGGAGAGTTAGAAATGCGGCAGACTCAGCACGGAGGGTTATCGGTCCAGGAAAATTCCCGTTTTATGGGCGAGCCACACTTTCCCTTACCTTCTCCGTGCCAGACTACGTTAAGCTCATGCGCACTTCTGCTATAATGCGCACACAGCTGCAATAAACGTTGACGTTGGTGTTTTCATTACTCTTGCTCCTATTCAATCTGTCCCTCCAGGTGTGGTGCCAAGCCTGGTTCAAAAAGCTTCGTGAAATTCGTAAGCAAAGCTGCTCTATGATCCTCACAGTTGTCATGATCCTGAATTACAGCGGTTTGGCCGGTCAAGAAACCCATTCTTAGCCTACGCTGTTAAGGATACCGGGTTTGAAGGCGTAACAAAACAGCTGCAGAATATACAAGCTATTCTCGAATGATGTATCTTTCACCAACTTTTGCTGTATGAAAAAGACTGGATAACTGCAGAATATACAAGCTATTCTCGAATGATGTATCTTTCACCAATTTTTGCTGTATGAAAAAAACTGGATAACATAATTTGGTTTCTCAATGATAGTCTTTTGAGTTTCCATGTAAACTAGTTTCCATATAAACTAGTTAAATATCTAACCAAGTCGGTCTGGTGATCACATACCAAATAGTAACGAGTCAGCTTTCGTACACACTTTGAGGCACAATATGAAAAAGGAGGAAGAGAAATGATGACATTTATTGACGTGGACTTTTAACGCAGCTGCGTAGCAAAGGGATCGAAAAGTGTGGCACGCCACAGAACGAGAATTTTTTGGTCAAATAAATCTCACTGCTAAGTCTAGTTCATTCGTGGCCCACCATCCTTATAACATTATGGAAACGGTGGGTATGGGAAACCTTGATAGTTATCTAACCCTTTAGGTCTAGCAATCATCTATACATATCTCGTAACTACCCATGTAAGTGCAATAATCACATACATATCTCTAATAACGTAGATGGTTTAGTTCGTAATTACATACACTGTCTATAATATCTAACCTTGTAGTTGCTGTGGCCGAGTCTTCGGGGGTAAGAGGGCCTTTTTTCTTGTACTTCCTCTTACACTTTTAATTTCTTCTTTCAAAATCCCTCTTTATTTTCAGCAGCTCTCCCTGTGACGATGACAACAACAGAATTTAATAAAATTATTGGAACTAAATGCTGCAGGAAAAAAAAATCAATATACATAAAGTACAGGTAGTTCAATGACCTAGAACAGGAATACATAATTCTTTTCAGTTGGAGCATATAAATTGCAGAATTCCTCTCTGAATAAATGACACAGTGCTTAGGTTAGTGACTGTAAATACAAGTGTCACTAAACGAAACATACTTTAGTATTGTTTCTTTTAGAAGCAGTAATGAGACCCCGATATATAACATGTTAGCTTCTGTTACCCAAATCAGCATATGCCTCAATTTCGTGATATGCTTGGGAGATAATGTATCATTAGCTGGTTTACTCAGTGTTTAAACGTGGTTGATTACCTCGGCCGGACGCCTAATCGTCTGCCAGGGTCATTAAAGCCATCATCGTTATTTGGTAAACATCAAATGAAGAAATTTGATCACCATGTGTTCAAGAATATTCCTAAGGCGTACGCGATCTCCGTACACATGTTCCTCCTCTCATTCCCTTATGCTTGTGTGCGTGAAGATCCAAACCTGGCATGGCCGTTTATTAGTGACACGTTTTCGAGACGCCATTACTAGCACATATTAGGTACCTGTCTATGTATACAAGCCAAGCACCGGAACTCTATGTTTATTAGCTCTTATATTGTACTATGTATATACATGTGTATGTGGATGGGTTGCGCCATTCTTTCGTCTGTTTCCTTGCGCTACCTCGCTGACGCGGGAGACAGCGACAGAGCAAAATAAATAAATAAATAAATAAATATTGTACTACTGATCTTTATACAAGCACTACATGATACATAGGAATACATCACCATGTGTTTCGATAAAGTGCAGTGTCCATATAGTGCAATTTATATGTTAATTCATCGGAAGGCACCCATGTTAACTTATAGATGAGCAAACTACCCTTAAGTTCATTACAGCATTGAAGGTGTTAGATTTTGAAGGTGACATTTTCATCTTGCCCGACTTGCAATGTCTTCAATTTCACCTTTGAAATTAGTGTCGCTCAAAATATCACGTCCATTAATCATCATGGTTAACCCATATTTGCGCGGTATACACATTGCACATTCTTTGGCAGAAACTGAAGTGATCGTTCTCCACTTTCGTGGGAGCTCACATGGCAATGCAATCAAAGAAGTTGGAAATATGCATTCATCCTTTTCATTCACATTTATATCCCGAAAAAGCTCAACTGTTGGACATCACAGATCCGAGGCATCAAGAACAAATAAATAGTGCTACATAGCCTGTAATTTGGGAAATGTAGCTACACATGTACTTTCCATTTACTTTAAAATCTTCCGTTGAGTTAGGTCAGGATGTGTGATGTTTCAAGATGAATGACACGTATGAAATACATTACCTTAGAATATCATGACAATTCAGAATGACTCTGTATCAGCTATGTATTGCCTTATGAAAATACCTAGACACTGCCAGTGTATCTTAACGTCACAGAATAAACTGAAACTCTCTATTTGTGGAAGACCACGTCTTTGGGATTCGCAGGAGAATGTCTGGCACAAAAATGCTGGAAAGTTCTAATCTCTGATCCGAGCGCAGCGCCAACATGTGCAACAGCAATAACTGAACCACAATAAATATGGCCTCATGTACAAATATCTTCCTTTTTAGACTTCATAGTAGTTAATTGTAATAAGAAAAATAATTAAGAATATTTATATGATAATAGGAATGATATCACATAAACGAAATATCTATAAATAGATTAAATAAGAGATGTTGCAATATCTGGTGAGGGTGGTGGTGACGTCATATGTCAACAAATGTCAATAACAACAGCACGTGCGTTAGGTCCAAGTGTCAGGCTCTGCTCCAGGTAAATGTTAAAGATTTTGAAACATTGTACAGGATAACTTGAAAATACTTATATTTTGTAATACATGAGAAGCTAACTATCTTCTCTTCAAGTTTTAAGACTTTGTATTACGTAACTGTAGATCTTTTATGTGGGTAGTATATTTCATTTTGCAATTTGTTCAGGAACTTGATGTGTACTATGGATGTAGCTCTGGAAGAAAAGTGCTATTGTCTTGCACTGAATGTGTAGTGTGAGACTACAATAATAGAGGCAGAGGATGATTTGGAGCATTTTACAATTGATTCTGCGATAATGATCAGTACTGGTGAGGGCTGTGAAGAACAAAGATATTGCAGAGTTACTATGATATAGTAGTTGATATTGCAGGGCCAGAAACATACTTTTGACTTTATTCATCCCCGCTGAAAGGAAAATACGGAGTGTGAAAGAGAATTGGAACCATTAGAGTTCTTTTGGCGCTTGTGGATTCTTGCCTTATCCAGGGAACAGGCATCAGAGAGATAGATACTCATGAAGGTGAAGCATATAAATAGGTTGAACACTTTCAGAATTCGACTGAGACTTCATAAACCTTGTATTTAACTTCCCATGCCAACTGAGACCATAGATTTCAGTGATACAGGTAAAATATATCAACAATTGTATCTGATGCACCCTTCACATGGTGAAGAATACTCATTAGAAATATTTTTGTGTATGCCACATGGCGAAGAATGGGTAATAGCGCGCTTTAGTGCTGCATCATTATTAGTTAATAAAAACATGGTAAAGATATTAAGAATGAGGTAAAATAGGAAAAGGGAGATGATATAAAACATCATTCATGTAATAAGACGTTCCTCCAAGTGGGTAGGGGCAAGAAGCTGTGGGAAAATGTGGAGTAAGAAAACATCTTTCACACAAACCAAAAAATCATAACAATCTGATATAGCCCATAGAAAAAATAAGCCAAACCGCGATAATGCCTTGCATGTAGAGATAATGAAGTGTAATTTTTTCAGGAGTATGAAATAGAGTTGCTAAACTAGAAGTCTTTCAGACTTTACCAGTTATTTAAACTTTCTGTGAATGAACATAAGTAGAGATAATTGCATTATCATCTTCAAACCAAGACTGCTTAAATTTTTGACTTTGTCTATATATGTAACTTGTTCACTTTAACATACATCACACAAAAACTGGATGTAAGCATAAGGCCATAAGTCCCATATATTATAAGCATTTGAAAATAGGTAATGTTCAGCTTTTGCGAGACATTTTCATAGGTTTATTTTGATTTATACATGTTTTCTGCTTACATTTATGTTAATTAAACCCTTACTTACCTGATTTTCAAAGCCCTCCCCACTCTAATTTATTACATATTTAAGAATGATACAAATCTCATTCATCAATTTTTATCATCTTATCCATGCGCTATACTACCATTAAAATGCAAAAGCGCTCATTTCCCAGAGGCATTTCTGCAATGTACCTTCACTAAGCTTTCATGAATAATGGAAATGTTTTCAGATATACCTCATTGCTATCTGCAGTAATGCTTCGTCAAGAAAGTAGAATTTTAGGTGTGTTGAGAATCAGGTTGCCACCCATTTTTTACACCTTTGATTAACTGCGTAGATTATTGTTTGGTTTTTATCATTCTTTAAATATTATGATGGCTAGAATGAAGAAAATAGATATGGGAAGAATATGTGGTGTGAAAAATTAATTAGATGGACACCTGTATGGAGATATTTGGGATGTAATGGGCTTGGTAAAGTGTATCATCATACAGAAGGTACTATGGAAGACATGGATGGATGTGGTGAGAAATTTCAGTTGGGTTATTGATGTTTCGTATGAAGATGCAACAGGAATGGTTCGGAATCATATGCGATGGAAGCATTTTGTACTGGAAAGTGACATGAATAGAGAGTTTGGTCTCAGTTGACAGTTCAACTTGATGGCTAAAAATAGAAAATAAGCAATTTAACATTATCATATATTCTTTGAACCCCTTTCGTGGAGCTCCCTCATCTTTGAAGAGGCAGTCTATGCAGGAGCATGGAAATGATTCACTAAACAAGGTCTTTGATGTGGTTATACACTTTTCTGTCCACTGATGATGATAGCCTTGGCATAGGTGACTTGTTACTTGCAGTGTAACTACCAGTCACTTTCAACAAGGCTGAACACTATCATCCTCTGTAGACAAAAGAGAGTACAGTCACATCAAGGAACTTCTCACTCCAAAGGAATCTATCATTTTCTTGCTGTTAAAAGTAATGCAGCCTTGAAGCTGTAGAGGTCCCATCAGGGAAATGGGTTCTGTGGTTATATAATAATAATAATAATGATAATAATGATAATGATAATGATAATCTGGGATACTAAACATTATTTAGAAAAGGTAATTGCTTTGCTAAACTAGATTTTTTGCTTTTCATTCTAGAATCATGTCTGAAGCAAAGATTGTTGTAAAAGCTCCAGAGAACAACAAAGAGCCAATTTTGGTGGTTTTGCAAGATGTCATCCCTGAAAAGCTTGGCGCAGATGCATCATTATCAGCACTGGAAATATCTTCAGGCAGTGGTCAACATGTAGTTCATTTTGCTAAAAAATTTCCAAAAATATCCTGGCAACCCTCTGATATTGATCAAAAGTATCTTGAGAGTATTAAGAGCTACATAGCTGAAGAAAAGTTGCAAAATGTAAAGGACCCACTAGTAATTGACATTGCTAAGGTAAGTTATTTTTTCTCTTTCATTTTCTTGAGGATCAGAAAGGACAATTACCCATTATTTGTATAATGATCAGGCATTGCATATTTAATCAAATATTCATCCAGCTTCCAGGCTTTTATTTTTCTGATAGCTATACTTTTTCCAGCCCATCAGTGAATGGCCTGAGGCATTTGCAGACCATTCCCTCGACTTGATTGTCAACATAAATATGGTTCACATCACTCCTTGGTCATGTGCTGAAGGACTGTTTGCTTCAGCGGGAAAGCTCCTGAAGCCTGGTGGTATAATGGTTACATATGGACCATATGCTATACATGGAGAGATCACTCCTGAGAGTAATGTCTCTTTTAATGAATCTTTAAAGGTAAGTGTATGATATGACAAAATTGTTAAAATCTATAATACCCTTCATGAAACTTTTGCATGCTGTGACCAACATGAATATCATGTTTTTCTTGATGTAGTAACTTTAATTCATAATAATTAGGCTCTGTATATCTAACAAATTGTATAGATATATATTTTTTTATTTTTTATTTTTATTTTGCTTTGTCGCTGTCTCCCGCGTTTGCGAGGTAGCGCAAGGAAACAGACGAAAGAAATGGCCCAACCCACTCCCATACACATGTATATACATACACATCCACACACGCAAATATACATACCTATACACCTCAATGTACACATATATACACACACACAGACACATACATATATACCCATGCACACAATTCACACTGTCTGCCTTTATTCATTCCCATCGCCACCTCGCCACACATGGAATACCATCCCCCTCCCCCCTCATGTGTGCGAGGTAGTGCTAGGAAAAGACAACAAAGGCCCCATTCGTTCACACTCAGTCTCTAGCTGTCATGCAATAATGCCCGAAGCCACAGCTCCCTTTCCACTTCCAGGCCCCACACAACTTTCCATGGTTTACCCCAGACGCTTCACATGCCTTGATTCAATCCACTGACAGCACGTCAACCCCGGTATACCACATCGATCCAATTTACTCTATTCCTTGCCCGCCTTTCACCCTCCTGCATGTTCAGGCCCCGATCACTCAAAATCTTTTTCACTCCATCTTTCCACCTCCAATTTGGTTTCCCACTTCACCTCATTCCCTCCCCCTCCGACACATATATCCTCTAGGTCAATCTTTCCTCACTCATTCTCTCCATGTGCCCAAACCATTTCAAAACACCCTCTTCTGCTCTCTCAACCACGCTCTTTTTATTTCCACACATCTCTCTTACCCTTACATTACTTACTCGATCAAACCACCTCACACCACACATTGTCCTCAAACATCTCATTTCCAGCACATCCACCCTCCTGCGCACAACTCTATCCATAGCCCACGCCTCACAACCATATGATTCACTTCCGCTTCCATGGTTCCATCCGCTGCCAGATCCACTCCCAGATATCTAAAACACTTTACTTCCTACAATTTTTCTCCATTCAAACTTACCTCCCAATTGACTTGACCCTCAACCCTACTGTACCTAATAACCTTGCTCTTATTCACATTTACTCTTAACTTTCTTCTTTCACACACTTTACCGAACTCAGTCACCAGCTTCTGCAGTTTCTCACATGAATCAGCCACCAGCGCTGTATCATCAGCAAACAACAACTGACTCACTTCCCAAGCTCTCTCATCCACAACAGACTTCATATTGCCCCTCTTTCCAAAACTCTTGCATTCACCTCCCTAACAACCCCATCCGTAAACAAATTAAACAACCATGGAGACATCACACACCCCTGTCGCAAACCTACATTCACTGAGAACCAATCATTTTCCTCTCTTCCTACATGTACACATGCCTTACATCCTTGATAAAAACTTTTCACTGCTTCTAACAACTTGCCTCCCACACCATATATTCTTAATACCTTCCACAGAGCATCTCTATCAACTCTATCATATGCCATCTCCAGATCCATAAATGCTACATACAAATCCATTTGCTTTTCTAAGTATTTCTCACATACATTCTTCAAAGCAAACACCTGATCCACACATCCTCTACCACTTCTGAAACCACACTGCTCTTACCCAATCTGATGCTCTGTACATACCTTCACCCTCTCAATCAATTTTTTTTTTTTTTTTTTTTTTTTGCTTTGTCGCTGTCTCTCGCGTTTGCGAGGTAGCGCAAGGAAACAGACGAAAGAAATGGCCCAACCCACCCCCATACACATGTATATACATACGTCCACACACGCAAATATACATACCTACACAGCTTTCCATGGTTTACCCCAGACGCCTCACATGCCTTGATTCAATCCACTGACAGCACGTCAACCCCGGTATACCACATCGATCCAGTTTACTCTATTCCTTGCCCGCCTTTCACCCTCCTGCATGTTCAGGCCCCGATCACTCAAAATCTTTTTCACTCCATCTTTCCACCTCCAATTTGGTCTCCCTCTTCTCCTCGTTCCCTCCACCTCCGACACATATATCCTCTTGGTCAATCTTTCCTCACTCATTCTCTCCATGTGCCCAAACCATTTCTAAATACCCTCTTCTGCTCTCTCAACCACGCTCTTTTTATTTCCCCACATCTCTCTTACCCTTACGTTACTTACTCGATCAAACCACCTCACACCACACATTGTCCTCAAACATCTCATTTCCAGCACATCCATCCTCCTGCGCACAACTCTATCCATAGCCCACGCCTCGCAACCGTACAACATTGTTGGAACCACTATTCCTTCAAACATACCCTTTTTTGCTTTCCGAGATAATGTTCTCGACTTCCACACATTCTTCAAGGCTCCCAGAATTTTCGCCCCCTCCCCCACCCTATGATCCACTTCCGCTTCCATGGTTCCATCCGCTGCCAGATCCACTCCCAGATATCTAAAACACTTCACTTCCTCCAGTTTTTCTCCATTCAAACTCACCTCCCAATTGACTTGACCCTCAACCCTACTGTACGTAATAACCTTGCTCTTATTCACATTTACTCTTAACTTTCTTCTTTCACACACTTTACCAAACTCAGTCACCAGCTTCTGCAGTTTCTCACATGAATCAGCCACCAGCGCTGTATCATCAGCGAACAACAACTGACTCACTTCCCAAGCTCTTTCATCCACAACAGACTTCATACTTGCCCCTCTTTCCAAAACTCTTGCATTCACCTCCCTAACAACCCCATCCATAAACAAATTAAACAACCATGGAGACATCACACACCCCTGCCGGAAACCTACATTCACTGAGAACCAATCACTTTCCTCTCTTCCTACACGTACACATGCCTTACATCCTCGATAAAAAGTTTTCACTGCTTCTAACAACTTGCCTCCCACACCATATATTCTTAATACCTTCCACAGAGCATCTCTATCAACTCTATCATATGCCTTCTCCAGATCCATAAATGCTACATACAAATCCATTTGCTTTTCTAAGTATTTCTCACATACATTCTTCAAAGCAAACACCTGATCCACACATCCTCTACCACTTCTGAAACCACACTGCTCTTCCCCAATCTGATGCTCTGTACATGCCTTCACCCTCTCAATCAATACCCTCCCATATAATTTACCAGGAATACTCAACAAACTTATACCTCTGTAATTTGAGCACTCACTCTTATCCCCTTTGCCTTTGTACAATGGCACTATGCACGCATTTCGCCAATCCTCAGGCACCTCACCGTGAGTCATACATACATTAAATAACCTTACCAACCAGTCAACAATACAGTCACCCCCTTTTTTAATAAATTCCACTGCAATACCATCCAAACCTGCTGCCTTGCCGGCTTTCATCTTCCGCAAAGCTTTTACTACCTCTTCTCTGTTTACCAAATCATTTTCCCTAACCCTCTCACTTTGCACACCACCTCGACCAAAACACCCTATATCTGCCACTCTGTCATCAAACACATTCAACAAACCTTCAAAATACTCACTCCATCTCCTTCTCACATCACCACTACTTGTTATCACCTCCCCATTTGCGCCCTTCACCCATATACATACAAACACATATACATACACAGACATATACATGTATATACACATACAAACAAAGTGCATATGAACATGGACCTTCATGGAACATACAAACCTCCGACAGCAAGGATCGAACCCGGGAACCCGCCTGTTGCACAGGGGTTCCGGGTTTGATCCTGGCTGTTGGAGGTTTTTATGATATATACACATGTTCTCCTATGAGTCCACGGGGAAAATGAAACACGAAAAGTTCCCAAGTGCACTTTCGTGTAATAATCACATCATCAGGGGAGACATGAGAGAAATATAACAGTCAGTTGATATACATCGAAGAGACGAAGCTAGGACGCCATTTGGTAAACATCTGATTGTCCACATGTTTACCAAATGGCGTCCTAGCATCGTCTCTTCGATGTATATCAACTGACTGTTATATTTCTCCCTTGTGTCTCCCCTGATGATGTGATTATTACACGAAAGTGCACTTGGGAACTTTTTGTGTTTCATTTTCCCCGTGGACTCATAGGAATATCTTGATCACGCGCAAAATTGTGATCCTTTCCAACATACACATGTACATATTCATATACTTGCTTGCCTTTATCCATTCCTGTCACTACCCCACCCATAGGAAACAGCACTGCTGCCCCCCACTTCAGTGAGGTAGTGCCAGGAAAACAGACAAAAAAGGCCACATTCGCTCACACTCAGTCTCTAGCCATCATGTGTAATGTATCGAAACCACAGCTTCCTATGCACATCCAGGCCCCGCAGACCTTTCCATGGTTTACCCCAGATGCTTTTTTCTTTTTTTGAGTGATTGTGATTACATGGACCTAGCAGATTTTTCAATTTCAGTTTAATGTCTGTTTGTACATTCACTGAAGTCCCAGTTATCATAATCCTAAAACCATAACCCTTATCCACCACCAGGTCCCACAGTCCTTCCCATGGTGTTCCTCAGTTGCTTCATATGCCCAGGAGCAGTTCATATGACAGCACAGTGTCTCCTGTATACCACATCACTCAAATTCATTGTCCAATGCCTGCCCTTCTCTCTCCTGCATGTTCAGGCCCAGACCACTCACAATTTTTTACTCTCTATCCTTCCATCTCCAATTTGGGCTCCCCCATCTCCTTATCCCATCCACATCTGAGACACATACCTCCTGAGGTAGAGGAGAAAGAATTAATTCTACCTTTGTATTCTTTGTGTGTCATAGGTAACTAAAGAGAGTAGGATATAGGGGGCTGGATATCTCTCCATTTCTAAAAGAGGGAACAGGAGCCAAGCAGGGAGTGCTCTTGCTCCTTGAAGGCTCAGGCTTGGATGTCTAAAAGTGTGTGGATGTAACCAAGATGAGAAGAGAGGAGAGATAGTTAGTGTTTTATGAAAGAGGCCTGGATGTTTGGCTCAGAAACAAAGATCAAAATTAAGGGGCAAGAATGGTTTGGAAATGCCTAGGAGTAAAGTCAGGGGTTTTGAAAGGACAAGAGTAAAGGAAGGAGTAGCACTAGTCCTGAAGCAGTTGTGGAAGTGTGTGAATGTATGGAAGTAAAGTCTAGACTGATGTGGGTTAAAATGAAAGTAGAGGGCAAATGATGGGTGATTACTGCTTTTGCACTTGGTCATGAGAAGAAAGATCATGGGATGCAAGTGTTTTAGAAGCAGCTGAGTGAGTGTGTCAGCTGTTTTGATATAAGAGACTGGGTGTTAGTGATGGGTGATTTGAATGTGAAGGTGAGTATTCTGGTAGTTCAGGGTATGATTAGGGGGCATGGGGTATTCAGTATTATAAGTGGATATGGTGAACAGCTTGTGGAGCTTTGTGCTGAAAAAGGACCAGTGATTGGGAATACCTGGTATAAAAAGAGGGATATACACAAGTATACATGTATGACTAGGAGAGATGGTCAGCGGGCATTATTAGATTACACATTAATTGATAGGCGTGTAAAAGATAAACTTTTGGATGTAAGTGTGCTGAAAGGGGTAGCAGGTGGGATGTCTGATCTCTATCTCTTGGAGGCGAGTGTGAAGATTTGTAGAGCCTTTGGAAAAGAGGAAACAGTTTTGATGAGTAGCAAATGTGAGAGTAAGTGAGCTTGGAAAACTGACTAGGGTGAAGAAATATCAGGAGAGATTGAATGTATTATGGCAAAAAGTGAGAGTAAATGAAGCAAAGGGAGTGGATGAGGAATGGGAGGTAAGCAGTACTGGACTGGTATGTGCGAGAGATGCATGTGGCATGCAAAAGGTTGGAGATGGGCAGATTAGAAAGGGTAGTGAATTATGGTATGAAGTAAAGATACTAATGAAAGAGAAAGGAGAGGCATTTGGGTGGTACTTACAGGGAAGGAGTGCAAATGATTGTGATTAGTGGTCTAGAGGAAGGTGCAGGGGTCTAAAAAAAAAAAGGGCAAATGAGAGTTAGGGTGACCAAGCATCAGTAAACTTTCAGGAGAAGAAGGTGTTTTGGAAGGAGGTTTGATAATATGTGAAAAACAAGAGTACAGATGGGAACATTGGTGATGGGGCAACAAGGGTAGTGGTGACATATTGTAATGAAGTGAAATGGAGCAATTTGAAGAGCTTTTGAATATAGGGTATTTGGGTTTGGATGGTATACAAAGTGAGTCATGGAGAATGGTTTGGTGAAGAGAAAAGAGGTGGTGAGAGCATTATGTAAAATGGAATGTGGCAAGGCGGCTGGAGTGAATGGTATTACAGTTGAATTTATTTAGAAAGTGAGTGACTGTATTGGTGATTGGGTGATAAGGATTTTCAGTGTATGTATGGATCATGATGAGGTGCCAGAGGATTGGTATAATGCTTGTATAATGCCACTGTTTAAAGGCAAGGGGGATAAAGAAGAATGTTGAAACTAGAGAGGTATGATTTTGTGAGTTTACCTGGTAATTCATACAGGAGGGTTGTGACTAGAGAGAAGCAGTGAGGCTTCAGAAGTACTAGAGAATGTGTGGATCAGGTGTTTGCTTTAAACAATGTTTTTGAGAAATGCTTAGAGAAAGAGACGGATTTGTATGTGGCATTTATGGATGTGGAGAAAGCATATGATAGAGTTGATAAAGATGTCTTGTGGAAGGTCTTAAGAATATATAGTATGAGAGGAAAGCTATGAGAAGCAGTGAGAAGCTTTTACCAAAAGTATAAGGCATGTGTATAGATAGGAAAAGAGGAGAGTGAATGGTTCAACATGAAAGCTGATCTGTGGCAGGGGTATGCCATGCCATCATGATTCTTTGATTTATTTATGGACTTGTTAGTAAGAGAGGTATGTGTGAGAGTCTTGGAGAGATGGGCTAGTATGGAGTCTGTGAGATATGAGAGGGCCTTAGAAGTGAGTCAGTTGTTTGCTGTTGATACAGCACTGGTGGCAGATTTGAGTGAGAAACTGCAGAAGTTAGTGACTGAGTTTCGAGAGTGTGTAAAAGGAGGAAGTTGAGAGAAAATGTCAATAAAATCAAGGTTATTAGGTTCAGCATGGTTGAGGGACAGGTTAGTTAGGGTGAGTTTGAATGGGGAAAACTTGGAGAAAGTGAGGTTGATTTAGATACCTGGGAGTGAACATGTTAGCAACTAAAACAGTGAAAATGGAAGTGAGTCAGGTTTGGTGAGAGGGTGAAAGTTCTAGGAGCATTGAAGAACATGTGAAAGAGAGAACAGTATCTGGGAGGGCAAAAATAGTTATATTTGAAGGAATAGTAGTCCTTACATTATCCATACATATACTGAAAATTCTTACCAACCAGTCAACAATACAGTCACCCCCTTTCTAAATAAATTCAGGTGCAATACCATCCACTCCAGCCAACTTGCCACATTTCATCTTACTTAAGCCTTCACTACCTCTTTTCTTTTCACCAAACCACTATCCATGACTCATTTCATATACCAACCCGTATACCCTATTGTCAAACACATTCAGAAGTCCTTCAAAATGCTCACTCCATCTCCTTACTTCATCATTATATGTCTCCACTTCCCTTTTTACCCCCTTCATCAATGTTCTCATTTGATCTCTGCTTTTCACACATTATCAACATCCTTCCAAAAGTTTACAGATGCTCGCCCACCCCAACTCTTATTTGCTCTCTTTTTCGACCCTTGTACCTCCCTCTTGACCTTCAGTCGCAATCATTTGTACTCCTTCCTCATAAGTATCACCCAAATGCCTCTTTTTTATCTGTCACTAGCAACTTTACATCTTCATCCCATAACTCACTACCCTTTTTAATCTGCCCTCCTCCCACCTTTTGTATGCCACATGCATCTCTTGCACATACCAGCACTGCTTCCCTAATGGATGTGAGGCATGGCCTATAGATAAGGCTGTGCAGAGAAGGGTAGATGTGTTGGAAATGTTTGTGGACAATATTTGGTGTGATGGGGTTGGATCAAATAGATAACGAAAGGATTAGAGAGATATTTTGTAATAAAAAGCATCTGGTTGAGAGTGCTGAAGAGGGTGTGCTGAAATGGTTTGGATGTATTGAGAGAATGAGTGAGGAAAAGTTGACAAAGAGGATACATGTGTCAAAACTGGAGGAAACAAGAACAGGGAAACCAAACTGGAAATGGAAGGAGGGAATGGAAAATATTCTGAGTGATCAGGGCCTGAACATGGAAGAGGGTGAAAGGCATGCAAGGGATTGATTGAATTGAAATGATGTGATGTACTGGGGTTGATGTGCTGTCATTGGGCTGAACCAGGGCATGTGAAATGTCTGGGGTAAACCATGGAAAGATCTGTGAGGCCTGGTTGTGGGTAGAGAGCTGTGGTTTCATTGTATTACACATCACAGATAGGGAATGGACGTTAGCGAATGTGGCCTTTCTTCATCTGTTTGTGATGCTAGCTTGCTGATGAGGGAAATGGCAGTTAAGTATGAAAAAAAGTAACTTATTCATATTGATTTGGTATGAATATCTTTTTTTTTTGTGAAAGTGTTATGGACGGGTCATTGCACTTCGTTAGGAGTTCAGATAATTTAGTTTATTGAAACAATACA
Organism: Panulirus ornatus; assembly: GCF_036320965.1. NCBI lineage: Eukaryota > Metazoa > Arthropoda > Malacostraca > Decapoda > Palinuridae > Panulirus > Panulirus ornatus. Next base: position 5,778,131 of record NC_092257.1, read on the forward strand.
GTACACATGTTTTATGGAAGAAATCTGCATAATCAGCTGTAAACATTTCACACAGATTCAATTCCTGATACAGGCACACAGACCTGTACATATTCTTACTGCCATGACAAAGCAGAAACTATGTCCATGGCCATTAAAGGGAAAGTTGGGGGGTACCTTGTGGTTAAGGGGGGTAATGCGTGTGTGGTTGGCCTGGGGAGCAAGATTCACCTTCAACTACCTTCATTTTCTATCAAGACAAGACCAGTCAGGTTGTAGTGTGATATGTATGCATGCAGAAAGTTGAGGGCATTTCAGTGCTTGGAGTCTTTGTTGTGGTATGAAGTCTGTCATAGTTTTTAAGAAATAATCCATTAGATTGGTATACATTTTGGTTTTTGAATTGTTACTTTTAGAAACAAAATGATGCGTGGGGTCTTCGTGACGTTGATGACCTGGAGAAGGAAGCCAAAAAAAATGGTCTTGTATTTGATGCAATGTTCAACATGCCTGCAAACAACAAGACTCTTATTTGGTTGAAGACTGAATGATTAGACTAAACTCTTGTGTTCTCTCCTGTCTGGCTAAGACTGGTGGGAAAATTAACATGTCCAGGGTGACCAAATTCCTTGTGAAATGTAATTTTATAATGTGAGAAACATTACACTCATTGAGCTTGAGTAATACATGGTAAGTGTTGATGCAAGTGAAAACTAGATGTTCAAGTTATGCTGCATTCTGAACCTAATTTGTTTTCCACTGATGATAATGATAAGTAGATTTGTGAATTCTAGCACTGATTGATGAACTCTATCACTAGCGTGTTTACCCACATAACTCTACCCTGTTCAATTCATTTTTATTAAACAAACTAAATATTCCTACTATAATAGACCAAAGATTATTTCTTGCATCGAACTAACTTGTTCTTAAGGCATTTACTCATTAAGTCTAAAGATTCTAGCTTGTCACAATACATTTTACTAGGGAGCTGCAGTATGCACTAGGAATTATTTCTTGTTACCAATGTACAGGTGTCTCCAGGCCTGTAAAAGAAATGTATCAGCCAAAGCAATGAAGTACCTTTTCACTTCAGTTAGTTTGTTATGCCAAAAGGTTTAAGTACTGGTTTTCATTCATAAATGATAGAAGTTTTTTGAGGGAGCATTAATGATGCTAGTTGAAAATTAAAGTATGACAAAATATGTATGTTCATGTAGTTCATATTTTTCAGTGCAATATATTTATTGATATTTTAACTTCATGAAGTGAAAAGGGTATGTGGATATGAAGGTGCACATTATTGTGATTTCTTCTATTTGCTTACCCTTGTATTTGTGCCTTATGTGTAAATTGATGCCTTTTAGAACATTATGATAGTTCAGGCAAGCAGTTTTTGAAATGCTTTGTATAGGATGAAGTGTACAGGGATGAATGACTTCAGGACTATGCAGGTTATGTTTAGGAAACCAGTACCAACATGACAATCTTTGATAATGGGTGCATAGTCATTTTTGCTGCTGTTAGATTTCAATTTATGTGCACACCATAATAGATTTTGTATTTTTTCATATTTCAGATGTATATATTTCATGCACTAAAATTTGGGTTTTTAGAGGGAGTTTGATATTTTCTTGTACATCCCATGCATCGATCAGGTCACCAGACTTTGCTTGCAAAATTTACAATCAATTTAAGGGTTTCTCAACCAGAAAAGAAAAGAAATTGATGATTGAATTATGATAGGCATATAATGAAAGTTAGACTTTTATATGAAAAATACAGGCAAATTTATGCTGTATCAGATTTATTCATATATTTTGAGTTTCTTGTGCATTCTCTTGAAAATGCAAGTAATAAAAGCACATGCCTAGATCTTTCTACAATTGTAGGTTTTCACATTAGCTAAACTATGCTTGTTTTGATACATAGGTATGATAAGTTTTCCTTCAGTTAAAAACTACCTAGGGTTTTTTACTGTACTTGGTCTTGCTGACTGGCTGGTATTGGTCAGCCCCTCTGGACTTTTTTTTTTTTTTCAAATATAGAGCAGATACTTCATTCCACTGTGCCACTCTCTTGGTGTCTTGTAACTTCATACCTGTAACTTTTGTATCTGCTCAGTCACTACTTTTGGGCTGCTAATCATGGAGCACTTCAATTACATGAAAACTGTATTTCAGATTTTCTTTTATTTGATTCCTTTTGTGAGAGAGGTTCAGCTAGAATTCATTTACAATGAAATATATGGTAGATAATATTCATACAACTTGCTGTTAGAATGTGTGTGTATAAATATTTGTAATTCCAGGACATGTGTGTTTAAAGTTATTGGAATTTTAGTTACATACTTATTTAGACTTGCGAATAACCAAGCAGAAATTCATGTGAGGTTTAAAATTATGAGAGGGTGAAACATTTGTTGACAGTGGCCCTGACCAGCTTGCCAGTGCCAACAGTGACCCTAACCAGCCTGACAGTGCCACTGATAATATCCCCAACAAGGTTTCCCCATCCTTCTGTCAGGGATTCAGAAAGGCTGTGTGTAGAATTTTCAAAAGACACCAAAATTCACCTACTTAAGACACTGTCAACACGAGAGAACCTGTTTAACAGTGACACTGATGACAGGGTATCAGTAGAACCTCATAAATAGCATTGTAGTGAACTAATGATACACAAATAAGGGATTTATGATCATGAAGCATCAAAGGTTTGATATGACTTCTATCTTGTGATCATTAATTTCATTTATGATTTATGTTCAGTGGATATTTTGACTATGATTGCTTTTGGAGCAGAATAATTGTAACACTTCTGTAACAGTTCAGAACTTGTGCCTAAGGTTTAGTTACAAGTGCAAAAGATTCACTTCACAAAGAATTCTCAGCATATAATGGAGTATTGCCATACGCAAGTTGGTTCCATCAATCACTAGACAGTTAAAATGTTAGAATACTGTAATTATGTGTAGATATTCTCTTTTAGTTTGATAATGGGTGAATAGTGTTAAGTATTTAAGTTTAGCTTGATATTTTTCCCACTTTCTGGTCTATGTAAAGACTGTTATCTATGAAAAGACTGTTATCCAAAAAATAATATTGAAAACAAAAATGATTCCTGGCAAAATAAATTTTCTGTACCACACATACAGTCTGACAGAAGTGGATTCAGTAGGCTTATTTAAGAGTTTTCCATCCTTTGGAACAACAGTCCTTTGAATTGGGTATCTTTTCATATTGGGGCCACTGTTCTCTATATCAACAAAGATCTGCACAATGATGTTTGCAAAGAGAAGGAAGATGATGAAAAAGAACCAGATGTCAATGAGCTTGATGGTGGCAGTGGTGGGGAGTGAGCTTGAGAGATTAGCGAAGAGTGTGTAGAGAACAAGAAGGGTCGTCAAGGACATCATGGCCCGCACATTGAGTGCTTCCAGCTTCACAAAGAGTGTGACCCAACTGACCAACACAAGAAGCACTGAAGGCACAAAGGTCGACATCACTGTCATGCCCTTACGTCGGCGCAGCTCAAACACAATGTTCAGGTGGCTGTTCCCTGAGGTCGCATCACTTATGTGCATATTGTGGATGGAATAGCGAGCAAGATCCACAGGTCCACTGTATGAGACATTTCCTTCTTCCACACCAAAGCGCACATGCTTTTCGTAGATGGACAGCAGTTGGAGGTCTAGACTGCAAATCTGTGTGTCAAAAGGGTATCTGTAGAGTTCGAAGGCACAGGAGACACTTGCGATGTAGTGGTCTGTGCGAACAATGTCGTTGGCCTCACCCGGATACTCCAGATCTGGGGAAATTGTGCAGAAAGTTGGTTATACCTTTTCTTAGCACTTATAGTCTGGTCCCCTTAACATGCCCTGAGACACTAAGATGGTGTGCAAAAATTATCTGTAGTAGTGCAGAATACCAGAGCCAATGTTTCTCCATTACTCTGCTGTATCAAAGAACCTAATCTCAGAATGGAAAAAGCTGTCTTCAAGTTTTTTGTTTATCTATTTAGTTAGCTAACTATTTATCTCTGTTTATAATGTTAACTCATCTTCCAGTTACATGGAGCAGATGAGATGCACATACGTCCCCATTTCACTCAGACTGGTACCAGTAAGGCCAATAAATAAAGGTCTCATAATAGCATATGTTGTTCTCGAATGGATTATCTTTTTTTTCAGCAACTATATTTATCAGGTGATTCTACTTTGCTTAAGATACAATACTTTGCTCAGAAATTTCCTAATACAAATCAAATGTCAGCTGGCTTTGAATCACTCTCAAATGAGTCTAAAACAGGTTTTGTACTGCACCAGCTGGACTCATTCAGTACTTGCAGTGCCACCATTGGTTCACAACACCAGCATGGTGCACAAAGTGTTCATAAGTCTGCAAATGGCTCATACAGTGATCACAAACCAGCATGGCTCGCACAGTGCTTATAACTCTCATGATTGGCTTACAACACCACAAGTGGCTCATGAAATGCTCACTAAGTTATTGAGAGGTTAGAGACCATAAACCTAATTTGGACACAGACTAAAATACTGTCTTAAGAATGTGAAAAAACTGAGTCTTATAGGGATAGATCTAAACATACCTTGCAAGAAATGTCATAGCACCTTTCGTTTATAACAAGATACCTGAAATTTTAAGTCTGTATCCACTTTTTACATCTAGTTGATAAAACTTACCATGTGAAACTACCCATTATAAATTGTAACATCTTATGTAATATCAACCCACTGGGGCCTAACTTTGTGACCCTATAATCCTTTTGCGATAGCACTCATAGGAGGAGCATGGGGTGCCAATATGATTAGCCAGGGTTACCGGCACAAATCAATCAACTTATTCTGACAGTGGAAATAGAGGAGTAAAGGGAGACTTGATCACAACCAGTTTGGAAACATCAGCAAGCAGTTCATTAAATGCAAAGAGAGCAACTGGAGGATATATCATGGAAGTGAGCAAGAAATGTGTTAGAAAAGAGATAAAGATGTATTTTTATTCTGTTACAGGAGATGAATAGAATAAACCAAATGGTAGAACTGAAAATCCTAGCAATATACAAAAGTTTAAAAAGAAGGGTAAGGTTCAAAAGATGGGGATCCCATGTGTATGAAACTCCTTCCCTGTACTATACAAGTAGGTAACAACACAGAGCTCCTATCATTTGTGATTCCTACAGTGCTCAAGACACTCACAGGCTTGCACAGACCCATTGTTCTTGACAGTGCAACATGGTGTTCAGTTAGTTAATTGGCTTTTATTTATGTATATGGAATTACCTATTTGAACTGTAAGGGGAGGGTGTTCTACACTCATGGGGCCCCATTCTTGAACCTTTTTAACTTCCGTATGCTTTCCACATTCACAGTTCCATTGTTCTGGTTTATTCCATGTATCCACAACTATGCACACTGTAAAAGTACTTAAACATCATTTATAACAGTTTTTTTGCTTGTTATCATGTTATGGCCCCTGATGAATGTGTTTGATGATAAAGTGGCAGATATAGGGTGTTTTGGTTGAGGTGGTGTGCAAAGTGAGAGGGTCAGTGAGAATGGTTTGGTAAACAGAGAAGAGGTAGTAAAAGCTTTGCAGAAGATGAAAGCTGGCAATGTGGCGGGTTTGGATGGTACTGCAGTGGAATTTAATAAAAAAGTGGGTGACTGTGTTGTTGACTGGTTGGTGAGAATATTCAATGTATGTATGGTTCATGGTGAAGTGCCTGAGGGTTGGCAAAATGCATGCATAGTGCCATTGTATAAAGGCAAAGGGATAAAGGTGAGTGTTCAAATTACAGAGGTATATGTTTATTGAGTATTTCTGGGAAATTATACAGAAGGGTACTGATTGAGAGGGTCAAGGCACGCACAGGGCATCAGATTAGGGAAGAGCAGTGTGGTTTCAGAAGTGGTGGACGATGTGTGGATCAGGTGTTTGGTTTGAAGAATGTATGTGAGAAATGCTAAGAAAACAGATGGATTTGTATGTATCATTTACGGATCTGGAGAAGGCATATGATAAAGTTGATAGAGATGCTCTGTAGAAGGTATTAAGAGTATATGGTGTGGGAGGTAAGTTGCTAGAAGCAGTGAAAAGTTTTTATCGAGGATGTAAGGCATGTGTACGAGTAGGAAGAGAGGAAAGTGATTGGTTCCCAGTGAATGTTGGTTTGCGGCAGGGGTGTGTGATGTCTCTATGGTTGTTTAGTTTGTTTATGGATAGGGTTGTTAGGGAGGTAAATGCAAGAGTTTTGGAGAGAGGGGCAAGTATGCAGTCTGTTATGGATGAGAGGGCTTGGGAAATGAGTCAGTTGTTGCTCGCTGATGATACAATGCTGGTGGCTGATTCGGGTGATAAACTGCAGAAGCTGGTGACTGAGTTTGGTAAAGTGTGTGAAAGAAGAAAGCTGAGAGTAAATGTGAATGAGAGTAAGGTATTAGGTTCAGTAGGGTTGAGGGACAAGTCAGTTGGGAGGTAAGTTTGAATGGAGAAAAACTGGAGGAAGTGAAGTGTTTTAGACATCTGGGAGTGGATTTAGCAACTAATAGAACCATGGAAGCAGAATTGAGTCACAGGGTAGGGGAGGGGGCGAAAGTTCTGGGAGCGTTGAAGAATGTGTGGTAGGTGAGAAAAGTACCTCAGAAAGCAAAAATGGGTATGTTTGAAGGAATAGTGGTTCCAACAATGTTATATGGTTGTGAGGCATGGGCTACAGATAGGGTTGTGCGGAGGGTGGATGTGTTGGAAATGAGGTGTTTGAGGACAATATATGGTGTGAGGTGGTTTGATTGAGTAAGTAATGAAAAGGTAAGAGAGATGTGTCGTATTAAAAAAAGTGTAGTTGAAAGAGCAGAAAAGGGCGTATTGAAATGGTTAGGTCACATGGAGAGAATGAGTGAGGAAAGATTGACAGAGAGGATATATGTGTCAGAGGTGGAGAGAACGAGGAGAAGTGGGAGACCAAATTGGAGGTGGAAGGAAGGAGTGAAAAAGATTCTGAGTGATCAGGGCCTGAACATACAGGAGGGCAAAAGGCGTGCAAGGAATAGAGTGAATTGGACCGATGTGGTATACTGGGTTCAATGTGCTGTCAATGGATTGAACCAGTGAAGCATCTGGGGTAAACCATGAAAAGTTTTGTGGGGCCTGGATGTGGAAATGTATAGGTATGTATATGTGCGTGTGTGGGCATTTATGTTCATACATGTGTATGTGGTTGGGTTGGGCCATTCTTTCATCTGTTTCCTTGTGCTACCTCGCTAACACGGAAGACAGCAACAAAGTATAATGAAATATGGTCCCTGGTTGTTGTGGTCATGCATCTTTGAAAGAACTCCACTGTTGCCACCAGCAGGACTGGTTTGAAACATAAACTGTGATTAGGTCATCCCTTACTCTTCTCTTTTCCATTGTGGACATATCCAGAGACTTTAACCTTTTCATGCCAAAAATTGTTCTTCTATTCCTGCTACCATTTTTGTTGCCCTCCACTTATCTTTTTCTGTTAGATATTTGTGCTTCAAGTACCAGGACCAAACTTAAGAATGATATTCAATGGATGGTGTATTGTAGAGATGTGAAAAGTATACTCAATATATCCTTGCCATTATACTTGAAAGCTATTCTCATATTTACCAGCAAACAGTTTTGTCTGCTTTACTATTGATATTTACCAGCAAACAGAATGTCTCCTTTACTGTTGTCTTGATGTGGGACTCTGGCAACAGGTTAAGGATAATATCAACTAAATCCCTTTCACAAATAGATTTTTGTAGATTTTTTCTTGGTAGATAATATTTATACTAAGGCCAATCCGTGGTACAATTCATTTACTTGGGTTTACTTTCATTAATCATGTACCAAATTAACTTTGGAGTATGTCAAGATCCCCTTTTAAGTTGATGCAATCCATTTTGCTTTTCACTTCCATCATGACTTTGGTATCATCTGTAACATATTCAGGTAGGAGTCCATCCCTTCAAGCAAATCATATACACAGAAACAGAAAAGTTATGGTCCCAGAGTAGAACCTTGCAGCATACCAACTTAAAACACATTCCAAGAATGCTTCCAGACACTATTTCAAATAAGACAGCACAGGCAACTGAGGCCCTAATCAAGGCCATCTCATTAATGATATATATATATATATATATATATATATATATATATATATATATATATATATATATATATATATATATATATATTATTTTTTTTTTATTATACTTTGTCGCTGTCTCCCGCGTTTGCGAGGTAGCGCAAGGAAACAGACGAAAGAAATGGCCCCCCCCCCCCATACACATGCATATACATACGTCCACACACGCAAATATACATACCTACACAGCTTTCCATGGTTTACCCCAGACGCTTCACATGCCTTGCTTCAATCCACTGACAGCACGTCAACCCCGGTATACCACATCGCTCCAATTCACTCTATTCCTTGCCCTCCTTTCACCCTCCTGCATGTTCAGGCCCCGATCACACAAAATCTTTTTCACTCCATCTTTCCACCTCCAATTTGGTCTCCCTCTTCTCCTTGTTCCCTCCACCTCCGACACATATATCCTCTTGGTCAATCTTTCATCACTCATCCTCTCCATGTGCCCAAACCACTTCAAAACACCCTCTTCTGCTCTCTCAACCATGCTCTTTTTATTTCCACACATCTCTCTTACCCTTACATTACTCACTCGATCAAACCACCTCACACCACACATTGTCCTCAAACATCTCATTTCCAGCACATCCATCCTCCTGCACACAACTCTATCCATAGCCCACGCCTCGCAACCGTACAACATTGTTGGAACCACTATTCCTTCAAACATACCCATTTTTGCTTTCCGAGGTAATGTTCTCGACTTCCACACATTCTTCAAGGCCCCCAGGATTTTCGCCCCCTCCCCCACCCTATGATCCACTTCCGCTTCCATGGTTCCATCCGCTGCCAGATCCACTCCCAGATATCTAAAACACTTCACTTCCTCCAGTTTTTCTCCATTCAAACTCACCTCCCAATTGACTTGACCCTCAACCCTACTGTACCTAATAACCTTGCTCTTATTCACATTTACTCTTAACTTTCTTCTTCCACACACTTTTCCAAACTCAGTCACCAGCTTCTGCAGTTTCTCACATGAATCAGCCACCAGCGCTGTATCATCAGCGAACAACAACTGACTCACTTCCCAAGCTCTCTCATCCCCAACAGACTTCATACTTGCCCCTCTTTCCAAAACTCTTGCATTTACCTCCCTAACAACCCCATCCATAAACAAATTAAACAACCATGGAGACATCACACACCCCTGCCGCAAACGTACATTCACTGAGAACCAATCACTTTCCTCTCTTCCTACACGTACACATGCCTTACATCCTCGATAAAAACTTTTCACTGCTTCTAACAACTTTCCTCCCACACCATATATTCTTAATACCTTCCACAGAGCATCTCTATCAACTCTATCATATGCCTTCTCCATATATATATATATATATATATATATATATATATATATATATATATATTTTTTTTTTTTTTTTTTTTTGCTTTGTCGCTGTCTCCCGCGTTTGCGAAGTAGCGCAAGGAAACAGACGAAAGAAATGGCCCAACCCACCCCCATACACATGTATATACATACGTCCACACACGCAAATATACATACCTACACAGCTTTCCATGGTTTACCCCACACACTTCACATGCCCTGATTCAATCCACTGACAGCACGTCAACCCCGGTATACCACATCGATCCAATTCACTCTATTCCTTGCCCTCCTTTCACCCTCCTGCATGTTCAGGCCCCGATCACTCAAAATCTTTTTCACTCCATCTCTCCACCTCCAATTTGGTCTCCCACTTCTCCTCGTTCCCCCCACCTCCGACACACATATCCTCTTGGTCAATCTTTCCTCACTCATTCTCTCCATGTGCCCAAACCATTTCAAAACACCCTCCTCTGCTCTCTCAACCACGCTCTTTTTATTTCCACACATCTCTCCTACCCTTACGTTACTTACTCGATCAAACCACCTCACACCACACATTGTCCTCAAACATCTCATTTCCAGCTCATCCACCCTCCTGCGCACAACTCCATCCATAGCCCACGCCTCGCAACCACACAACATTGTTGGAACCACTATTCCTTCAAAAATACCCATTTTTGCTTTCCAAGATAATGTTCTCGACTTCCACACATTCTTCAAGGCTCCCAGGATTTTCGCCCCCTCCCCCACCCTATGATTCACTTCCGCTTCCATGGTTCCATCCGCTGCCAGATCCACTCCCAGACATCTAAAACACTTTACTTCCTCCAGTTTTTCTCCATTCAAACTTACCTCCCAGTTGACTTGACCCTCAACCCTACTGTACCTAATAACCTTGCTCTTATTCACATTTACTCTTAACTTTCTTCTTTCACACACTTTACCAAACTCAGTCACCAGCCTCTGCAGTTTCCCACATGAATCAGCCACCAGCGCTGTATCATCAGCAAACAACAACTGACTCACTTCCCAAGCTCTCCCATCCACAACAGACCTCATACTTGCCCCTCTTTCCAAAACTCTTGCATTCACCTCCCCAACAACCCCATCCATAAACAAATTAAACAACCATGGAGACATCACACACCCCTGCCGCAAACCTACATTCACTGAGAACCAATCACTTTCCTCTCCTCCTACACGTACACATGCCTCACATCCTCGACCAAAACTTTTCACTGCTTCTAACTTGCCTCCCACACCACACATTCCTGATATCTTCCAGAGAGCATCTCTATCAACATATATATATATATATATATATATATATATATATATATATATATATATATATATATATATATATATATATATTTATTTTTTATTTATTTTGCCTTGTCGCTGTCTCCCGCGTTTGCAAGGTAGCGCAAGGAAACAGACGAAAGAAATGGACCAACCCACCCCCATACACATGTATATACATACACGTCCACACACGCAAATATACATACCTATACATCTCAGTGTACACATATATATACACACACAGACACATACATATATACCCATGCACACAATTCACACTGCCTTTATTCATTCCCATCGCCACCTCGCCACACATGGAATACCATCCCCCTCCCCCCCTCATGTGTGCGAGGTAGCGCTAGGAAAAGACAACAAAGGCCCCATCCGTTCACACTCAGTCTCTAGCTGTCATGCAATAATGCCCGAAACCACAGCTCCCTTTCCACATCCAGGCCCCACACAACTTTCCATGGTTTACCCCATACGCTTCACATGCCCTGATTCAATCCACTGACAGCACGTCAACCCCGGTATACCACAACGATCCAATTCACTCTATTCCTTGCCCGCCTTTCACCCTCCTGCATGTTAAGGCCCCGATCACTCAAAATCTTTTTCACTCCATCTTTCCACCTCCAATTTGGTCTCCCACTTCTCCTCGTTCCCTCCACCTCCGACACATATATCCTCTTGGTCAATCTTTCCTCACTCATTCTCTCCATGTGCCCAAACCATTTCAAAACACCCTCTTCTGCTCTCTCAACCACGCTCTTTTTATTTCCACACATCTCTCTTACCCTTACATTACTTACGCGATCAAACCACCTCACACCACACATTGTCCTCAAACATCTCATTTCCAGCACATCCACCCTCCTGCGCACAACTCTATCCATAGCCCACGCCTCGCAACCATACAACATTGTTGGAACCACTATTCCTTCAAACATACCCATTTTTGCTTTCCAAGATAATGTTCTCGACTTCCACACATTCTTCAAGGCTCCCAGGATTTTCGCCCCCTCCCCCACCCTATGATTCACTTCCGCTTCCATGGTTCCATCCGCTGCCAGATCCACTCCCAGAAATCTAAAACACTTTACTTCCTCCAGTTTTTCTCCATTCAAACTTACCTCCCAATTGACTTGACCCTCAATCCTACTGTACCTAATAACCTTGCTCTTATTCACATTTACTCTTAAATTTCTTCTTTCACACACTTTACCAAAACTCAGTCACCAGCTTCTGCAGTTTCTCACCCGAATCAGCCACCAGTGCTGTATCATCAGCAAACAACTGACTCATTTTCCAAGCCCTCTCATCGACAGCAGACTGCATACTTGCCCCTCTCCAAAACTCTTGCATTCACATCCCTAAGAACCACATCCATAAACAAATTAAACGGCCATGGAGACATCACACACCCCTGCCGCAAACCAACATTCACTGGACACCAATCATTTTCCTTTCTTCCTACTCATGCACATGCCTTACATCCATGTTAAAGATTTTCACTGCTTCTAGCAACTTACCTCCCACACTATATAATCTTAATACCTTCCACAGAACATCTCTATCAACTCTATCATATGCCTTCTCCAGATCCATAAATGCCACATACAAATCCATTTGTTTTTCTATTTCTCACATACATTCTTCAAAGCAAACACCTGATCCACACATCTTTTACCACTTCTGAAACCACACTGCTCTTCCCCAGTCTGATGCTCTTTACATGCCTTCACCCTCTCAATCAATACCCTCCCATATAATTTCCCAGGAATACTCAACAAACTTATACCTCTGTGATTTGAACGCGACCCTTATCCCCTTTGCCTTTGTACAATGGCACTATGCATGCATTCTGCCAATCCTTAGGCACTTCACCATGCACCAAACATACAATGAATATCCTCACCAACTGGTCAAAAACACAGTCATCCCCTTTTTTAATAAATTCCACTGCAATACCATCCAAATCCGACACCTTGCTGTCTTTCCATCTTCCGCAAAGCTTTCACTACCTCTTCTCTTTTTACCAAACCATTCTTCCTGACCTTCTCACTTCGCACACCACCTCGACCAAAACACCCTATATCTGCCACTCTATCATCAAACACATTCAAGAAACCTTCAAAATACTCACTCCAACTCCTCACCTCACCACTACTTGTTATTACCTCCCTCTTCACTGATATTCCCATTTGTTCCCTTGTCTTTCGCACTTTATTTACCGACTTCCAAAATATCCTCTTATTCTCCCTAAAATTTAACGATACTCTCTCACCCCAACTCTCATTTGCCCTCATTTTTCACCTCCTGCATCTTTCTTTTGACCTCTTGCCTCTTTCATTTATACCTCTCTCAGTCATTTGCGCTGTTTCCCTGCAAAAATCGTCCAAATGCCTCTCTCTTCTTTTTTACTAACAATCTTACTTCTTCATCCCACCACTCACTACCCTTTCTAATCTGTCCACCTTTCTCATGCCACTGGCATCTTTTGCGCCATCACTGCTTCCCTAAATACACCTCATTCCTCTTCCACTCCCCTTACGTCATTTGCTCTCACCTTTTTCCATTCTACTCTCAATTGCTGTTTCCCATGTCAGCGAGATAGCCCCAGGAAACAAACGAAGAATGGCCCATCCAATCATACACACACACACACACACACACACACACACAGCGGGAGACAGCGACAAAGCAAAAAAAAAAAAAAAAAAAAAAAATATATATATATATATATATATATATATATATATATATATATATATATATATATATATATATATATATATATAAGGGTAAGAGAGATGTGTGGAAATAAAAAGAGCGTGGTTGAGAGAGCAGAAGAGGGTGTTTTGAAGTGGTTTGGGCACATGGAGAGGATGAGTGAGGAAAGATTGACCAAGAGGATATATGTGTCGGAGGTGGAGGGAACAAGGAGAAGAGGGAGACCAAATTGGAGGTGGAAAGATGGAGTGAAAAAGATTTTGTGTGATCGGGGCCTGAACATGCAGGAGGGTGAAAGGAGGGCAAGGAACAGAGTGAATTGGAGCGATGTGGTATACCGGGGCTGACGTGCTGTCAGTGGATTGAATCAAGGCATGTGAAGCGTCTGGAGTAAACCATGGAAAACTGTGTAGGTATGTATATTTGCGTGTGTGGACGTATGTATATACATGTGTATGTGGGGGTTGGGCCATTTCTTTCGTCTGTTTCCTTGCGCTACCTCGCAAACGCGGGAGACAGCGACAAAGTATAAAAATATATATATATATATATATATATATATATATATATATATATATATATAAAACACCCATACACATACACAGACACATACATATATACATTTGTACATATTCATAATTGCTTGCCTTCATCCATTCTAGGCGCTACCTCGCCCCACAAGAAACAGCATCGCTACCCTCCGCTTCAGCGAGGCAGCGCCAGGAAAGCAGACAAAAAAGGCCACATTCATTCACACCCAGTCTCTAGCTGTCATGTGTAATGCACCGAAACCACAGCTCCCTAATCCACATCCAGGCCCCACAGACCTTTCCATGGTTTACCCGATGCTTCACATGCCCTGGTTCAGTTCACTTACAGCACATCGACCTCAGTACATAACATCGTTACAATTCACTCTATTCCTTGCATGCGTCTCATCTTCCTCTATGTTCAGGCCCCATTCGCTCAAATCTTTTTCACTCCATCCTTCCACCTCCAATTTGGTCTCCTGCTTCTCCTTGTTCCCTCCACCTCTGACACATATATCCTCTTTGTCTATTTTTCCTCACTCATTCTCTCCATATGTCCAAACCATTTCAAAACACCCTCTTCTGCTCTCTCAACCACACTCTTTGTATTACCACACATCTCTCTTACCCTTTCATTACTTACTCGATCAAACCACCTCATACCACATATTGTCCTCAAACATCTCATTTCCAACACATCCACCCTCCGTACAACCCTATATACAGCCCATGCCTCGCAACCATATAACATTGTTGAAACTACTATTCCTTCAAACATACCCATTCTTGCTCTCCGAGATAATGGTCTCTTTTCACACATTCTTCATCGCTCCCAGAACCTTTGCTTCCTCCCCCACCCTATGACTCACTTCCACTTCCATTATTCCATTCGCTGTTAAGTCCACTCCCAGATATCTATAACACTTTACCTCCTCCAATTTTTCCCATTCAAACTCATCCCAACTAACTTGTCCCTCTACCCTGCTGGACCTAATAACCCAGATTTTTATTCACATTTACTCTCAACTTTCTCCTTTCACACACTTTTCCAAACTCAGCCACCAACGTCTACAGTTCTCACTCGAATTAGCCACCAGTGCTGTATCATCGGCGAACAACAACTGACTCACTTCCCAGGCTCTCTCAGCCCCAATAGACTGCATATCTGCCCCTCTCGCCAAAACTCTTGCATTTACCTCCCTAACCACCCCATCCATAAACAAAAAAACATGGTGACATCACGCTCCCCTGCCGTAGACCGACTTTCACTGGAAACCAATTACTATCCTCTCTTCCTACTCGTACACATGCCTTACATCCTTGACAGAAATTTCTCACTACTAGCAGCTTACCTATCACACTGTATATTCTTATTACCATCCACAAAGCATCTTTATCAAGCTTATCATATGCCTTCTCCAGATCCATAAATGCCACATACAAACCCATCTGTTTTCTAAGTATTTCTCACACATTCTTCAAAGCAAACACCTGATTAACACATCCTCTACCACTTCTGAAACCACACTGCTCTTCTGCTCTTCCCCAATCTGATGCTCTGTACATCCCTTCGCCTACTTAAATCAATACCCTCCTATACACTTTTCCAGGTATACTCAGCAAACTTATGCCTCTGTAGTTTGAACACTCACTTTTATCACCATTTGCCTTTGCACAGTGGCACTATACATGCAATCCTCAGGCACTTCACCATGATCCATACATATTCTGAATATCGTCACCAACCAATGAACAAGTCAGGCCATTTCTTAATAAATTCAACTGCAATACCATCCACTTCCTCCTCCTTAGTCATGTACCCACTTTATCAACCAACCCCCACGGATGGATGAACAGTTGTGTGGACGAACTCCAACAACCAAGATTCGAACCTATGCACTCAATATTGGTCATTCCGTGGATGCGTCACGGTCGGGAACATTGGCGTGCGTCCTAGGTTGCCGTCCACCAAGATTATATTGTCATTGGAGGTCGTCTTCACCCTGTTCCCTCCTGAAGATCCAGTTTCTTTACCAATCTCTTTTGTGGTACATTGTCAAATGCTTTTTGGCAGTCCGGATATATCAATCCACCCAGCTTTCTCTTTTGTCTAGTGCAGAGTTCAGTCTTTCATAAGAAAAAAAAATCACACATGACCTTCTCTTGAAACCTTGTCTTTCACTTAAGGTGTTTCTTCACTTTAGGAAGTCATCCATTTAGTATTCTGCAGACCAACACTCCTCAGGAAGACTTGTGTTGTAATTCAGCACCTCTTACCGGTCTTTCTATAGATATGTATGGCGTTTGACACTTTTCACTCCCTTGGCACTTTACCTTTTCCCAGTAACATCTGGAACAACATTTATAAGTGGATTATCAGTTTTATAGTCACGTATTTTCAGCACAAATGGAGAAACTTCAACAGAACCATGTATGTATGTATGTATGTATGTATGTATGTATGTCTGTTATTAGTTAGTGCCAGTTTAGTTGGGATTTCAGTCAACTGATGGCGTTAATGACAGAATCTAAAGAAACCATCATACAAGAAAACTGTTAAACTTATAGAAATATTGTTGAGAAGTGAAAGGTAATATTAATATCATCACGAGTGGAACTGAACACTCCAAAATTATTGGGTACTGAACAGCTTAAGGGTACCAAGTGATATTTTGGAAGCTTAAAGTATTCCTTTGTTGATAATTCTATTCTCATGGAACTAGGAACAATAATGATTTTATCACGTATGACATACAGCACACACAAAGAAATGATACAAGACGTTACGATGAAAGGAAAAACTGCATGCATATAAACGGAAATCATGGTAGCAGAGAAATGGTTTCACACGAATTAATTTTATCTCTATGAAACAGGTGAATATGAAAAGCTATTCACATACCTTCCAGCCAACACAGATGCAGCGTGAGAGGTTATTCACACCTTAGTACCTCCTGAAATTCATTCTGTTCACAAAATTGAGACAGAAGAAGACACGTATGGATAGACTCGGTATTAAGTTTCGTTTCCTATTTTTCAGTCTTACCACGTCTGTATACTCTCTTCTATTTTTCAAATATCACCCCTAAACGTTGTCATTACGACGATTTTTTTTTTTTAATGATTTCTGTCATATTTACAATACAGCTGTCAAAGGACTGATAAAAGTCTGGGTGCACGGACCACTCTGGAAAGATCTCACATAAGGCACACAGTAACAACCTTACATGCTAATCACCCACTGTATATTTGCACTCCTCGTCACACTGCAAGAGAAAATGGACGTGAAATGTATGTTATTCAGGTTGGACTGTGGAGAGTTCAAGTACTGAGGGCATCTAAAAAAAAAAATAAGAATTACTAATTGTTTGCATTTCCCTGCTAGTAACGTAGCCTTGGGGTACAGGAGCCTTGAGGAAGGACTTGAGTAACACCAAGACTCATAGAAACTGCTTCTGGGTAATTAAAAATGAACAATAATTAATAGAAAAATGAATAATAATAATAATCTATGTATAGTGTTCGTGTTTCTACATATCTGCTAATGGAAAAAGTTACATCGTGAGAATAATGGCAAAATCCGTAAGCTGCGGCAGTGAAGTGTGGCGATGACGGCCTGTGTCATAGCAGGAGTTGTCTTGTAAGGTTCAGGTTAAAGGCAACCGGTGTCAAGGGTGTAGCGACTATGGCCTTTGACCACATCCCCAGAACGATCCAAGCTAGGCTTAAGGACGGCCTGAGAAGCTAGTTGCACCGATAATGACAACAAAGAAAAATGAAGGTAAATTGCCGGATAGAACAACTGAACAGTAATTGATTTGTTATAAGGAACAAAAACATGATGTGGTGAGTCTCAGGCAGACTGTATACGAAAATGGAAGGTAGATACCAATGTGCATGATAATGGAAGATAGCGTATCAATGTGCAAGATAATGGTATGTGTTAGCGTATCAATGTGCAAGATAATGGTATGTGTTAGCGTATCAATGTGCAAGATAATTGGAGAGTGTTAGCGTAGCCACAACATGCAACACAGCGGCCTCTCTGACCTGTGTCGACGTCGTTGTAGTGAGGTATCGTAGCGTTGTTGGCCGTCGTGATGGCCAGTGAGCTGGCCAGGAGCTTCTCTTGGCCACTATCCAGGTTCACTATAAGGTACTCGGGCTTCCAGATTTTGGCCACGTCATCTTTGTATAAAATAGTCCCCTTTCTCCGAGCTGAGGTGCTTGAAACTTAGCACGCTATCCCGCCACGTCAAAGTGAAGTAGAACTCTATTGAAATGACCATATTAACGTCGTCAATGGCAGTAAAGCGCGTGAAAGTGATGGAGGGTGAGAGCATCAGGACAGAGCCATTAGGTCCCATGGGCGGCAGGTACCACCGGTAACCGCTACTGACGATGACGACACCGCAGTCGTCCTCGTCGCTACCGTCTTCACAATCATGACGCAGGTCACACCGCTGGTTATGGCTGATACAGGCACCCGAGAGACACATGAAGTGCTCGGAGGAGCAGACGGACAGACTGAGATTAATGGCGTCACCTGGAGTACCGCCACACAGGGTGGAGTTCAGCACCCACTGTTGCTTGCCTAGCGGATATTGCTGTTGATCGTCCAGCCTAACCCAAGCTTGCGTCTGGTTGCTCTCCGTGTTGACCAGGTGCCACGCCTCATACTCATCATTCCATACAACTGAATGATCGTAGAATCCACGGAAAAAAGGTCTGCGACCAACGTAACCGTCCAGTCGGAACCTCGTCTGGTACTCACTGTCGAAGCAGAGACCACGGAGGAAGAAGAGGCTGTTGCGTTGAAAGCTACACGCGCTACATTTTTCCATGCGACACATTTCGATGCCCCACGTACCGTCGAACTTCATCGCCATGCAGTTGTCAAAGATGCCACCATCTATTGCACCCGACTCTAGCGCCGTGTAGTTGGCAGCCTTCTGAGTGTTCACGTCTATCCAGACACCTTCCTCAGCTTCGTCCGAGAGCCCTACCCACAGTTTCCAGTTATTGATACCACAGAGGTCCTGGAGTGGTTCCAGGTGCCCAAAGAGAATGTTATTCTCGAAGTCGGACGTCGGCACCGCCAGAGACGCTCCGAACTTACGGCACTTGTCCAGCGACCCTGAGAAGCTTAATCCCTCGGGGAAAATCAGGTAGTGAGGGTTAAACCTGAGTGTTAAAACAGGAAACATGAACGTGTGGCCCGAGGAACTATTCACCATTAAGAAAATATATATTTTGCATGTTTGGCAGTCTTCTTCATCAAGGAGGAATCTGGTACATTTAATCAATTTGCTTTCAGTTTGTTATGGACTTCCCATTATAGTATTTCAAGAAAACTCACCTATTATCTTCATGGTAATCTAGAACAGGAAGAAGGGGTAAGGATTTATGTTTGCCGAAGTGTGTGAGAAACATTATACCATCCTAAGTGCTAGCTCTCACCTGCAGATGTCCGAGAGAGGCACCAAAGTCTCCTGGATTGGACCAAACACCTCAAGCTTGGCCGTGTCGAGAGCGAAGACGTTCCCTCGACCAGGGTTTCGACATTTGGCCAGGTCGTAGATCTCTTCAGGGTCCAGCAGGCGGTCCCAGAAATTGACCTGTGTGATGTCTCCTTGTAGTATCTGTCAAAAACATTCTAATGTTACTGAGAGTCTGACACAAGCCACAATAACACCTTGTAAACATATCGTTAGCCAGGCGTCGGGCTGCAGGAATACGCCTACTGTTGTTGCCATATTGGCATCTTTTATATGAGTAAAATTCATAGCAAGATATTACGGATTTTATCCAAATCACTTATCATGAAATTAACTATGAGTAGGCCAGCCAAAATCCTGATATACTATTTTGATTTTTTTTGTTGATACTCCCTGTAGATATTTCTACATACCCAATATATCACTACCTTTTATCCTTTATTTTTTACGTTAATTGAAATTCAATGACGTTAGTGATATGGAAAAAGAGGAGATAAGGACAATTATTTGCGAATTTTGGAGGAAGTGGAAAGCCGTCTTAAAATCTGCCAAGTCATAGCTATTGGGAAAGACATGAGAGGGTAGAGAGGTCCAAAGCTTCTATGTACTGGGAAAGAAACAGTTATCAAAACGTCCCACCCCTGAATTGCCAACGGCCACACAATATTCAGGTAACGCAGCAGTTTGCCGAGTATTGAGTGGTCTAGCTAGTGGTGGGGAGCACACAAGCAGCCACCTCTCGGGAGCAAAAACCAAAGTAATCCCTATAGAAGAGGGAAAGTGAATCAACATTGCCTCAAGTACGCTACCAGAGCAGACACCAACTGAATAACCCTTCCATTCATCCTAGCATATGCAAACTTCGGAGAAAGGAAGACAGTACGTTTGGATATATGTGAGTAGATGTGGCACCAGGTGTCGCCAAGAGGCCTGACATGAGCCACGGGGTAGAAGAGATGGAATATAGTGCTAAGTGCATTGCGAAGCGTGTTGATGGAGAGGGCAGTGTATGTAAGGGCAAACACAGGTGTATTTGAGGAGTTGATCACTCTGACGGTATTGTATACGGATGCGGGTCTTAGCAAAGGAAAATGAAATGCCCGAGGACGATATGTGGCAGGGGGTGGGTTCATTGTGTTAGAAATCAATTCAGTGATTCTACGGCGCTGAGTCAGAAAAGAGCATGTGTGGTATGGCATCTGACTTCCCCTCTGAACAACGAGCAATATTTGTCTACTTCCCTAATCATCTTTCCGACATCCAGCTGTCTAAGGCTGCCTCTTCTCTGCACTGTAAAGTGAACTATCATCTCTACCATCGTTTCCGCTCAAAGGGCAGTGTTTGTGCTGACTGAAGTGAGAGAGAAAAAAAAATCCATTGCCCTTCTCGTGGATCTTTGTTCACCCAACTTTGGTCAGATTATACAGCCATGGGTACAACAATCATTCTTGATATATATACCCACCTTCACCCTAACCACTCACCCTTCTCCCTTCCTACTCGCACACAGAATATAATAACCTTCTATGTACTTCATACATCCATAGTTCATTTCCATGATACATCTTTGTTAACCCCCTATCCTAAGTTTTCTTCCCAACCACGACTACCATATACGTCGTCAGTCTCTTCTTCCTCCAAGTATTTCTCTTACATAATCTTCAAAGCCAACACCTGGCCCCTCACCTCAAGTTCTCTACCATTGCTGGAGCCACACTCTGTGCATGCCACCACCCTATCACTCACCGACTCTCCTACACACCCAACCAGGTGTACTCAAACAGAGATTTACACCAATGTAATTCCAGCATTCACTCTTGCCACCACTACCTTGATACCACTGTACTCCGCCAGTCATGGAATACCCAAATCACCAATATCTTATATAAACACCACAAAAAAACAATAAGAGGAGGACATCATGCTGGTAACAGCCTGCAAATGAGTACATTATCCCAGACGACCCTAGTAGAAATGAAGAACCAAAAATAAGTTCCCTTAAAGGATGGTCATTGAGCCTTTGAATACGG
Organism: Panulirus ornatus; assembly: GCF_036320965.1. NCBI lineage: Eukaryota > Metazoa > Arthropoda > Malacostraca > Decapoda > Palinuridae > Panulirus > Panulirus ornatus. The sequence continues at coordinate 5,799,729 of NC_092257.1, forward strand.
TGGTCCGGGCCTTGTGGGCAGACCACTAGCACGGACCATCGTGATCACAGGGTTGAATAAAAGTTTTTGCTATGCTTACACATGTTCTGAGGACAGTTTACACATGTTCTACGGACAGTTTACAACCTCGTGAAAGTTTAATCTTAACTGACACGTTGCATGTCATGTTTGCAGGGATTCAAAAAGTAATGTGGATTTCATATTCATAAGTTTTCTAAACAGCAAAAGATCTTAAACTTCTACCCACCTGGTCTAGATTTAAGATACCATGTCGTATACTGCAGTATCTACATGAAATATATTCAGACTCGATATGGAGAAGGAATCATATGTAGTGTGAGCGAACGGTTCAATATAGTCTACATGGAGCGAGATATATATATACATGTGTGTGTGTGTGTGTGTGTGTGTGTGTGTGTGTGTGTGTGTGTGGTTGTACTATGCATGGCAGGGAGACGTGGGTTTACCTGAGTAGGGTTGAATTGTCCGCTGAGGATATCTTGTTCCTGACCCAGGATGATGGAACCGTTCAGCAAGAGGCCCACGGGACCTTCCAATGGGGCGCTGACGAACTCCTGCGGGAACGAACACGAAGACGCGGGGAGAGAGAGAGAGAGAGAGAGAGAGAGAGAGAGAGAGAGAGAGAGAGAGAGAGAGAGAGAGAGAGAGAGAGAGAGAGAGAGAGAGAGAGAGAATTTTCGCGTCTTTAATACAAGTGCTATTTCATATATATATATATATATATATATATATATATATATATATATATATATATATATATATATATATATATATATACATTATTTATTTATTCTATTATACTTTCTCGCTGTCTCCCGCGTTAGCGAGGTAGCGCAAGGAAACAGACGAAAGAATGGCCCAACCCACCCACATACACATGTATATACATACACGTCCACACACGCACATATACAAACCTATACATCTCAACGTATACACACGTATACACACAGACATATACATATATACGCATGTACATGATTCATACTGTCTGCCATTATTCATTCCCATCGCCACCCCGCCACACATGAAATGACAACCCCCTCCCCCAGCATGTGCGCGAGATAGCGCTAGGAAAAGACGACAAATGCTACATTCGTTCTCACTCAGTCCCTAGCTGTCATGTAGAATGCAAAGAAACCACAGCTCCCTTTCCACATCCAGGCCCCACAAAACTTTCCATCGTTTACCCCAGACGCTTCACATGCCCTGGTTCAATCCATTGACAACACGTCAACCCCGGTATACCACATCGCTCCAATTCACTCTATTCCGTGCACCTCTTTCACCCTCCTGCATGTTCAGGCCCCTATCACTCAAAATCTTTTTCACTCCATCATTCCACCTCCAATTTGGTCTCCCACTTCTCGTTCCCTCCACCTCTGAAACATATATCCTCTTTGTCAATCTTTCCTCACTCATTCTCTCCATGTGACCAAACCATTTCAAAACACCCTCTTCTGCTCTCTCAACCACACTCTTTTTATTACCACACATCTCTCTTACCCTTTCATTACTTACTTGATCAAACCACCTCACACCGCATATTGTCCACAAACATCTCATTTCCAGCACATCCACCCTCCTCCACACAACTCTATCTATCGCCCATTCCTCGCAACCATATAACATTGTTGGAACCACTATTCCTTCAAACATACCCATTTTTGCTTTCCAAGATAGCGATCTCGACTTCCATACATTTTTCAGCGCTTCCAGAACTTTCGCCCCCTCCCCTACCCTATGATTCACTTCCATGGTTCCATCCGCTGCCAAATCCACTCCCAGATATCTAACACACTTCACTTCCTCCAGTTTTTCTCCATTCAAACTTACCTCCCAATTGACTTGTCCCTCAACCCTACTGTACCTAATTACCTTGCTCTTATTCACATTTACTCTCAGCTTTCTTCTTTCACACACTTTACCAAACTCAGTCACCAGCTTCTGCAGTTTCTCACCCGAATCAGCCACCAGCGCTGTTATGCATACTTGCCCCTCTTTCCAAAACGCTTGCGTTCACCTCCCTAACGACCCCATCCATTAACAAATTAAACAACCATGGAGACATCACGCACCGCTGCTGCAAACCAACATTCACTGAAAACCAACCCTTTTCCTCTTTCCTACACGTACACATGCCTTACATCCTCGATAAAAGCTTTTCACTGCTTCTAACAACCTGCCTCCCACACCATATGTTCTCAATACCTTCCACAGAGCATCTCTATCAACTCTATCATATGCCTTCTCCAGATCCATAAATGCTGCATACAACTACATTTGCTTTTCTAAGTATTTCTCACATACATTCTTCAAAGCAAACTCCTGATCCACACATCCTCTACCACTTCTGAAACCACACTGCTCTTCCCAAGTCTGATGCTCTGTATTTGTCTTCACCCTGTCAATCAATACACTCCCATATAGTTTCCCAGGAATACTCAACATACTTATACCTCTGTAATTTGAGCACTCACTCTTATCCCCTTTGCCTTTGTACAATGGCACTATGCACGCATTCCGCCAATCCTCAGGCACCTCACCATGAATCATACATACATTAAATAACCTTACCAACCAGTCAACATTACAGTCACCCCCATTTTGAATAAATTCCACTGCAATACCATCCAAACCCGCTGCCTTGCCGGCTTTCATCCTCCGCAAAGCTTTTACTACCTCTTCTCTGTTTACTTAATCGTTCTCCCTAACCCTCTCACTTTGCACACCACCGCGACCAAAACACCCTATATCTGCCACTCTATCATCAAACACATTCAACAAACCTTCAAAATACTCACTCCATCTCCTTCTCACATCACCATTACTTGTTATGACCTCCCCATTAGCCCCATTCACTGATGTTCCCATTTGTTCCCTTGTCTTACGCACTTTATTTACCTCCTTCCAAAACATCTTTTTATTCTCCCTAAGATTTAATGATACTCTATCACCCCAACTCTCATTTGCCCTCTTTTTCACCTCTTGCAGCCTTCTCTTGATCTCCTGCCTCTTTCTTTTATACATCTCCCAGTCATATGCATTATTTCCCTGCAAAAATCGTCCAAATGCCTCTCTCTTCTCTTTCACTAATAATCTTACTTCTTCATCCCACCTCTCACTACTCTTTCTAATCCACCTACCTTCCACGCTTCTCATGCCAAAAGCATCTTTTGCGCAAGCCATCACTGCTTCCCTAAATACATCCCATTCTTCCCCCACTCCCCTTACCTCCTTTCTTCTCACCTTTTTCCATTCTGTACTCAGTCTCTCCTAGTACTTTCTCACACAAGTCTCCTTCCCAAGCTCACTTACTCTCACCACTCTCTTCATCCCAATATATATATATATATATATATATATATATATATATATATATATATATATATATATATATATATATATATATATATATATATATATATATATATATATATATATATATTTCTTTTTCTTTCATACTATTCGCCATTTCCCGCATTAGCGAGGTAGCGTTAAGAACAGAGGACTGGGCCTTTGAGGGAATATCCTCACCTGGCCCACCTTCTCTGTTCCTTCTTTTGGAAAAATTGAAAAAAAAAAAAAAAACGAGAGGGGAGGATTTCCAGCCACCCGCTCCCTCCCCTTTTAGTCGCCTTCTACGACACGCAGGGAATACCTGGGAAGTATTCTTTCTCCCCTATCCCTAGGGATAATATATATATATATATATATATATATATATATATATATATATATATATATATATATATATATATATATATACACACACACACGCACATATACAAAGCGGTTTAGGCACATACCTGACCTTGCCAATACACGACGTAGGAAGAGCGGCCCACCAGGTGACACAAGTGTTGCCATACCTCGGGCAACAGGTCAAAGCGCCTGCTGCTCGTCTGTGACTGCACCTGGTTGTTCAGATACACCTTTAGGATGTTGTTGTCGTTATCTGGAAGAATCGCAAAAAATATCCAACACAGATATATATATATATATATATATATATATATATATATATATATATATATATATATATATATATATATATATATATATATATATATATCAATATTATTATTGTCATCATTACTTTGCTTTGTCGCTGTCTCCCGCGTTAGCGAAGCAGCGCAAGGAAACAGACGAAAGAATGGCCCAACCCGCCCACATACACATGTATATACACACATGTCCACACACGCAAATATACATACCTATACATCTCAACGTATACATATATATACACACACAGACATATACATATATACACATGTACATAATTCATACTGTCTGCCTTTATTCATTCCCATCGCCACCCCGCCACACATGGAATAACAACCCCTCCCCCCTCATGTGTGCGAGGTAGCGCTAGGAAAAGACAACAAAGGCCCCATTCGTTCACACTCAGTCTCTAGCTGTCATGTAGAATGCAAAGAAACCACAGCTCCCTTTCCACATCCAGGCCCCACACACCTTTCCATGGTTTACCCCAGACGCTTTACATGCCCTGGTTCAATCCATTGACAACACGTCGACCCCGGTATACCACATCGTTCCAATTCACTCTATTCCTTGCGCGCCTTTCACCCTCCTGCATGTTGAGGCCCCGATAACTCAAAATCTTTTTCACTCCATCTTTCCACCTCCAATTTCGTCTCCCACTTCTCCTCGTTCACTCCACCTCTGACACATATATCCTCTTTGTCAATCTCTCCTCACTCATTCTCTCCATGTGACGAAACCATTTCAAAACACCCTCTTCTGCTCTCTCAACCACACTCTTTTTGTTACCACACATCTCTCTTACCCTATTATTACTAACTCGACCAAGCCACCTCACACCACATATTGTCCTTAAACATCTCATTTCCAGCACATCCACCCTCCTGCGCACAACTCTATCCATAGCCCACGCCTCGCAACCGTACAACATTGTTGGAACCACTATTCCTTCAAACATACCCATTTTTGCTTTCCGCAATAATGTTCTCGACTTCCACACATTCTTCAAGGCTCCCAGAATTTTCGCCCCCTCCCCCACCCTATGATTCACTTCCGCTTCCATGGTTCCATCCGCTGCCAAATTCACTCCCAGATATCTAAAACACTTCACTTCCTCCAGTTTTTCTCCATTCAAACTTACCTCCCAATTGACTTGACCCTCAACCCTACTGTACCTAATAACCTTGCTCTTATTCACATTTACTCTCAGTAAATGTGAATAAGAGCAAGGTTATTAGGTACAGTAGGGTTGAGGGACAAGTCAATTGGGAGGTAAGTTCGAATGGAGAAAAACTGGAGGAAGTGAAGTGTTTTAAATATCTTTGAGTGGATTTGGCAGCGGATGGAACTATGGAAGCGGAAGTGAATCATAGGATGGGGGAGGGGGCGAAAGTTCTGGGAATGTTGAAAAATGTGTGGAAGTTGAGAACGTTATTTTGGAAGGCAAAAATGGGTATGTTTGAAGGAATAGTGGTTCCAACAATGATATATGGTTGCGAGGCGTGGTCTGTAGAGAGAGTTGTGGGGAGGAGGGTGTATGTGCTGGAAATGAGATGGTTGAGGACAATATGTGGTGTGAGGTGGTTTAATCGAGTAAGTAATGAAAGGGTAAGAGAGATGTGTGGTAATAAAAGAGTGTGGTTGAAAGAGCAGAAGAGGGTGTTTTGAAATGGTTTGGTGAAATGGGGAGAATGAGTGAGGAAAGATTGACAAAGAGGATATATGTGTCAGAGGTGGAGGGAACGAGAAGTGGGAGACCAAATTGGAGGTGGAAAGATGGAGTGAAAAAGATTTTGAGTGATCGGGTCCTGAACATGCAGGAGGGTGAAAGGCGTGCAAGGAATAGAGTGAATTGGAGCGATGTGGTATACCGGGGTCGACGTGCTGTCAATGGGATGAACCAAGGCATGTGAAGCGTCTTGGGTAAACCATGGAAAGTTTTGTGGGGCCTGAATGTGGAAAGGGAGCTGTGGTTTCGATGCATTATACATGACAGCTAGAGACTGAGTGTGAACGAATGTGGCCTTTGTTGTCTTTTCCTAGCGCTACCTCGTGCAGATGCGGGGGGAGGGAGTTGTCATTTCATGTGTGGCGGGGTGGCAATGGGAATGAAAAAGGGCAGACAGTATGAATTATGTACATGTGTATATATGTACATATCTGTGTGTGTGTGTATATATATATATATATATATATATATATATATATATATATATATATATATATATATATATATATATATATATATATATATATATATATATATATATATATATATATATATATATATATATACATATATATATATATATATATATATATATATATATATATATATATATATATATATATATATATATATATATATATATATATATATATATATATATATATATATTGGATTACGAGTTAATTGATTACGTTACTGGATTACGTGTTAATTGATAGACGCACGAAAGAGAGACTTTTGGATGTTATTGTGCTGAGAGGTGCAACTGGAGGGATGTCTGATCATTGTCTTGTGGAGGCGAAGGTGAAGATTTGTGGGGGTTTTCAGAAAAGAAGAGAGAATGTTGGGGTGAAGAGAGTGGTGAGAGTAAGTGAGCTTGGGAAGGAGACTTGTGTGAGGAAGTACCAGGAGAGACTGAGTACAGAATGGAAAAAGGTGAGAACAAATGAGGTAAGGGGAGTGGGGGAGGAATGGGATGTATTTAGGGAAGCATTGATGGCTTGCTCAAAAGATGCTTGTGGCATGAGAAGCGTGGGAGGTGGGCAGATTAGAAAAGGTAGTGAGAGGTGGGATGAAGAAGTAAGATTATTAGTGATAGAGAAGAGAGAGGCATTTGGACGATTTTTGCCGGGGAAAAATGCGAATGAGTGGGAGAGGTATAAAAGAAAGAGGCAGGAGGTCAACAGAAAGGTGCAAGATGTGAAAGAGAGGGCAAATGAGAGTTGGGGTGAGAGAGTATCATTAAATTTCAGGCAGAATAAAAAGATGTTTTGGAAGGAGGTGAATAAAGTGCGTAAGACAAGGGAGCAAATGGGAACTTCAGTGAATGGGGCTAATGAGGAGGTGATAACAAGTAGTGGTGATGTGAGAAGGAGATGGAGTGAGTATTTTGAAGGTTTGTTGAATGTGTTTGATGATAGAGTGGCAGATATAGGATGTTTTGGTCGAGGTGGTGTGCAAAGTGAGAGGGTCAGGGAAAATGATTTGGTAAATAGAGAAGAGGTAGTAAAAGCTTTACGGAAGATGAAAGCCGGCAAGGCAGCGGGTTTGGATGGTATTGCAGTGGAATTTATTAAAAAAGGGGGTGACTGTATTGTTGACTGGTTGATAAGGTTATCTAATGTATGTATGATTCATGGTGAGGTGCCTGAGGATTGGCGGAATGCTTGCATAGTGCCATTGTACAAAGGCAAAGGGGATAAGAGTGAGTGCTCAAATTACAGAGGTATAAGTTTGTTGAGTATTCCTGGCAAATTTTATGGGAGGGTATTGATTGAGAGGGTGAAGGCATGTACAGAGCATGAGATTGGGGAAGAGCAGTGTGGTTTCAGAAGTGGTAAAGGATGTGTGGATCAGGTGTTTGCTTTGAAGAATGTGTGTGAGAAATACTTAGAAAAACAAATGGATTTGTATGTAGCATTTATGGATCTGGAGAAGGCAAATGATAGAGTTGATAGAGATGCTCTGTGGAAGGTACTAAGAATATATGGTGTGGGAGGCAAGTTGTTAGAAGCAGTGAAAAGTTTTTATCGAGGATGTAAGGCATGTGTACGTGTAGGAAGAGAGGAAAGTGATTGGTTCTCAGTGAATGTAGGTTTGCGGCAGGGGTGTGTGATGTCTCCATGGTTGTTTAATTTGTTTATGGATGGGGTTGTTAGGGAGGTGAATGTAAGAGTTTTGGAAAGAGGGGCAAGTATGCAGTCTGTTGTGGATGAGAGAGCTTGGGAAGTGAGTCAGTTGTTGTTCGCTGATGATACAGCGCTGGTGGCTGATTCATGTAAGAAACTGCAGAAGCTGGTGACTGAGTTTGGTAAAGTGTGTGAAAGAAGAAAGTTAAGAGTAAATATGAATAAGAGCAAGGTTATTAGGTACAGTAGGGTTGAGGGTCAAGTCAATTGGGAGGTAAGTTTGAATGGAGAAAAGCTGGAGGAAGTGAAGTGTTTTAGATATCTGGGAGTGGATCTGGCAGCGGATGGAACCATGGAAGCGGAAGTGAATCATAGGGTGGGGGAGGGGGCGAAAATTCTGGGAGCCTTGAAGAATGTGTGGAAGTCGAGAACATTATCTCGGAAAGCAAAAATGGGTATGTTTGAAGGAATAGTGGTTCCAACAATGTTGTATGGTTGCGAGGCGTGAGCTATGGATAGAGTTGTGCGCAGGAGGGTGGATGTGCTGGAAATGAGATGTTTGAGGACAATATGTGGTGTGAGGTGGTTTGATCGAGTAAGTAATGTAAGGGTGAGAGAGATGTGTGGAAATAAAAAGAGTGTGGTTGAGAGAGCAGAAGAGGGTGTTTTGAAATGGTTTGGTCACATGGAGAGAATGAGTGGGGAAAGATTGACCAAGAGGATATATGTGTCAGAGGTGGAGGGAACGAGAAGTGGGAGACGAAATTGGAGGTGGAAAGATGGAGTGAAAAAGATTTTGAGTGATCGGGGCCTGAACATGCAGGAGGGTGAAAGGCGTGCAAGGAATAGAGTGAATTGGAACGATGTGGTATACCGGGGTCGACGTGCTGTCAATGGATTGAACCAGGGCATGTGAAGCGTCTGGGGTAAACCATGCAAATCGTGTGGGGCCTTGATGTGGAAAGGGAGCTGTGGTTTCGGTGCATTATTACATGACAGCTAGAGACTGAGTGTCAACGAATGGGGCCTTTGGTGTTTTTCCTAGCGCTACCTCGCACACATGAGGGGGGAGGGGGTTGTTATTCCATGTGTGGCGAGGTGGCGATGGGAATGAATAAAGGCAGACAGTGTGAATTATGTACATGCGTATATATGTATATGTCTGTGTGTGTATATATATGTATACATTGAGATGTATAGGTATGTATATTTGCGTGTGTGGACGCGTATGTATATACATGTGTATGTGGGCGGGTTGGGCCATTCTTTCGTCTGTTTCCTTGCGCTACCTCGCTAACGCGGGAGACAGCGACAAAGTAAAATAAAAAAATAATAATGAATATATATATATATATATATATATATATATATATATATATATATATATATATATATATATATATATATAGGGTGTCCCTAAAAACTGCACTCAATTTTTGACACCCTGTAACTCACTGACTTTTTTTTCAGATCCAATTGACCGTGAATAAAGTAAAAACATTCAGTAAGTCATAGGGTATCAAAAAGTAAGTACATACTTTTGAGACATTCTGTGTATATATCATAGATATGTGTAGTGTGTGCGTGTGTGTGTGTGTGTAGTGTGTGTGTGTGTGTGTGTGTGTGTGTGTGTGTGTGTGTGTGTGTGAGTGTGTGTGTGTGTGTGTGTGTGTGTGTGTGTGTGTGTGTTAAATTAACCGGACAACTTTTTTAATCGGATTCTTCCTAAAGTTTTTAGGTTTTTCTCATATCTTGCAGCGACTCTGTCGCGTCATACTGACGGCGTGTGGGCTTTGTGGCGGGTGATGGCGTGTGGCCTCATCTCACCTGATCATCCTGGGGGAAACATGCTTGTTGACCCCCCCCTCAACCTACAGCTGCACCTGCAGTATTAATACCTAACTCCCTCACTCGATGTTCGGCCGTGGCGGTGGCAGATCAAAAGCGGCCACTGTCATTATATAGACGACCGCATTGCTTCCATGTGGGGCGCTGCTCTTACGACTTTTAACCGTAAGTCCAAACAACTTGAAGAGAGAGAGAGAGAGAGAGAGAGAGAGAGAGAGAGAGAGAGAGAGAGAGAGAGAGAGAGAGAGAGAGAGAGAGAGAGAGGTCAGAGGCTCGCGACGTTCGGCTTCGACGTCTCAAATTCCATGTGGGAATAGCTCCCACTTCCCAGACGTGACCTCGCCGGGTATAACTGCAGTCAGACAGTTGACTCATCACGAGACAATTATATACCACCACTCAGGGACTGAAGTCTTGGCGATGAGACTCCAGACTTAAGCCGCCCTTAGGGCGTGTCCTCCGTCAGTAGATGCCCCCTGTAGGACTCCTGACGTTTCATATTCCTGGCAGATTTCATCGTCGTGCCTCACCTCCGCAGGACGAACGTAGGACATCGTCCCCGCCCGTCACAAGCAACTGCTTGAATGAACAATTGGACCAACGACCAAGTTAAACAGCGAACTACCTGCTATGTACCAAGAGAGGCGCAACACTGCCTTCGTACGAGAGACGATTGCCAAGTCTAGGAACACAAGGATACTACCTCGTGAACAAGACAAGACGATTACACATCACCGAAGCCCTTATTATGAAGGAACAACAGTCAGAACACAGGCCAAGACACACTACTCCACCTACACGCCCCAGCATCCCCGTGCAACCAATAAGTGGACAGGCTACTTGCAAATCCGCCTGCTGGTGTTACCCACCTTCACGTTTTAGACAACTTGAAGATTCAAAGAATGATACAAAAAGAATATCTAGTCATTTTAACAGAAAACGTTTACAAGAAGAAATACTACCACACACACACACACACACACACACAGTGAAGTACTTACAAAACAAGACGGCATTGGAGTCTTCGTCGCTGATGGCATAGGAGAGATGGATATCGTACAACGCCAGCCTCTCCAGCCTGAAGAAATACGGCACATTAATCCATGTCATGCCAAATGGGATACGTTCTTGTTATTCACAGAGAGGAGGTGACATTAACAGGAATCCAATAGGAGGTACCTTTTAAGAGGAACACACTAGGGGGTAACAGGAGATCGCTTTAAAAGTGACCAGCTAGGAGGTAGCTTTAAAAGTGACCAGCTGGGAGGTCACTTTAAGGGGAACTCATAAAGAAAAATTGGCTTTGACAGGAAATGATTATGAACGTGGTATTCGATAATTTACTCACGGGCACATTATACTCAATCTAACATCAGTTAATCATGATACGATCGTACGGATACACGCAGGTTGGATGGGCGCTCATATACTGCATATCAAGATCGGAGATTCATGGTTTGGGAGATGGAGGAGAGTGAAATTGCTCGCACCATGGGTTGACTGGCAACAACTGTGAGAGAGAGAGAGAGAGAGAGAGAGAGAGAGAGAGAGAGAGAGAGAGAGAGAGAGAGAGAGAGAGAGAGAGAGAGAGAGAGAGAGAGAGAGAGAGCGTATTTCATCAAAATGCCAGGAAATATACATCTAAATTAGGCTTCCCATAACTTGAGATTATGACAGACTGTAAATAGTCAAAAATACAGACTTCCTTGTATTGGCAGCCTAACCACTCATGTGACCTCGACGGTCGAAGCTCTCGAAATTGCAATGTAAACATTATCATGCATCCAATTTCCCCTTTAAATACAGTGCCTGACGCCACCTCACCAGCCACCTTTTATATGTCTATGTTGAAGGTTCCAGGCATGGACAAATGTCCACATCAAGGCCGGGTCTTAAGTGAAATATTGAAGGAATTATGAAACGGAAAAAGAAAAGACAAGTGGAAGTATTTATGAATTTTGGAGGAAGTGGAAAACCTGGCCTTTGAAATGTGTCAAGTCATAGTGATTGGGAAAGACACGAGAAAGTAGAGAGTTCCAAAGCTTCGAGGTGTAGGGGAAGAAGAAGGTATCAAAACGGCCCACCCTTGAGTTCCCGATGGCCACACAGTAACCATGTGACGCAGCAGCTTGCCGAGTATTGTGTGGTCTAGCTAGTGGTGGGGGCACACAAGCAGCCAGCTCTCGGGGGCAAAAAATGAAGTAATACTTATAGAAGAGGGAAAGTGAACCATTATTGCGGCGTACGGCAAGGGGGTCAAGTTTGGAAGTTAGCTTGGACACTTTATAAGGCGGACCGCTTTGACAAAACTCTGTCAAGTAAGGATACAGAGCTAGAACCACCCCAGATGTGAGAGCATTATTCCATACAATTCCTTTGTATAAACGGAGCAACTGTTCAGAAGAGAAAAGATTTCGACATCTTAAAAAAGACATCCAGTTTCTTAGAGGCAAGACTTGGCTTTCCCTTTCATGTGGGATTTCCATGAAAGAGTAGATGTTACAGTAATACCAATAGTGGATTACAAATTCAGGGTACAGAGTGTTAGATTTTCAGTATAAATGGAGAAATGGCTGGAGCATTAACTTTCAGATATGGGTCATAGAATTCAATCTTGGTTTATAGGAGGCATTCAACTTAACAAGATATATCGCGTGAGCCAAAGTATGATATTTGTGCCAAGTCTGGTTTATCAAGGATTGTGGACAGATCAATCGATTGATCGAGAAAGGCAGCTGAAAGTGGAGAAAAGGAACAGTGCAGTGTTGCCGTCGCCAGGTAGGGACACACTGGATTTATCTGAAGGAGTGAAATCGATGTTGATGACTAAAGGACCACCCGTGTGACGTGAGATCGTACCCCTGCGAGAAGGAGGAGGACAACGGATCATCATGGTACCATCGCGGCCTTGATGGTAGACCTACCGTTCTCGCGCTGACTGACGATGTGCTCGACCTGGAAGCATGTGTAAAATACAGGTTCGGAACACGATCCGCAATGCACCACCCTTAAATGTAAAACCCTCAACATTCTCAATATATTTGAATTGAATATGCATATATGGTATTGCTCCAAGTCATGTGCAGTTTAAAAAAGCTATACGGTTTCTTCACAATCATTCTATTTTTTATTAATATAATATTTATTTTTTATATATCTCATAATATATATCATTAATACTATAGCTGCATATCCACAGAGCTATTCCGTTTTCTAATGCATTAGCTTTTTCTATACATCTTTTTTTTTATTTCTAAAAACTATTCTCCATTTTTTTTTGCTTTAGCCTGGTCAGCGTTGCGAGGTAGCCAAGAAGGACGGCCTATAAATGGAACCAATCCTCACCCCCACCCTCCTCCCTCCCTCTTGAAAAAAAAAAAAAACTAAGAGGTAGGGGACCGACTTCACATGCCCTCACCCGCTCCTCACCTATATCCCATTCGCACCGCGGAATACGTGATTTTGCCTCTTTCTCCCCATTCCCAGGCCGATAATAATTTTTTCATATAATTCAAAAACAGTCAGTTTGTCTCCCGCGTCACACTCTCCCTCGGTGCCAACTCGACACTCAATTATGCTCTTGTCAGTTTTCTAGCTCATACGAGCCAAACATTATCAATACTCTCAAGATCTGTAAGAAGTTTTGCATTTGATCATTGTAAATTCGTGTTACCTAAGCTGTAATTATTATAGAAATTAAATTTTAAACTCAAGGAATAATGTACCGACCATACAGTCCCAAATGTCATTTCAACCATCACTGCAACAATTATCTATTACGAGTCACTACGAACAACAGTAGAACATTTTCAAATTATGACCCTATAAAATGATCGAGTTGTGCTATCGAGAAATTCACTTTTGCAATTAACTCAACAGGCCAATGAAATTATCGCCCTTGGCAACCTAATGCATCTCTATCTCCAGGTCCACCGCAGCCATGACTCAGGTCAATGACTATAACTACCCTTTGCCAGTTTTACCCACCTGTAAATATAGATTTGACATTACTAGGATCACTTACCTATAACCTACTCTATTCTTCACTAATTCTTTTAATTACAAACAGTCATTCGGTTTTTGATAGCACCAGTTATACAGAAAGTGCCAGCTTCCAACCCTTGAAGGGTTAACTGGCCAATAATTGTCCAAAGAACGCTGATTTCAACTTCCAGCAAGCCACCTTAGAATTGAAGACCTGGAACACCACCAACTCAGGCCGCAACCTGTCCTGAGAATCTTATTTAGACCCGATTAGTATGCTTACCCAAAACTTGCACGCTCAAGGATCCTCGCTTGATGCTTAATCTTCCAACAGGGCGCGTACGCGCTCCCCTTATATAATATAATATATATATATTTTATAATATATATATATATATATATATATATATATATATATATATATATATATTTTCTTTTCTTTTAAACTATTCGCCATTTCCCGCGTTAGCGAGGTAGCGTTAGGAACAGAGGACTGGGCCTTTTTTGGAATATCCTCACCTGGCCCCCTCTGTTCCTTCTTTTGGAAAATTAAAAAAAAAAACGAGAGGGGAGGATTTCCAGCCCCCCGTTCCCTCCCCTTTTAGTCGCCTTCTACGACACGCAGGGAATACATGGGGAGTATTCTTAATCCCCTATCCCCAGGGATAGTATATATATATATATATATATATATATATATATATATATATATATATATATATATATATATATATATATATATATATATATTCTTTCTTTCAAACTATTCGCCATTTCCCGCGTTAGCAAGGTAGCGCTAAGAACAGAGGACTGGGCCTCTAAGGGAACATCCTCACCCGCCCCCCCCCCCCTCTGCTCCTTCTTTTGGAAAATAAAAAAAAAAAAAAGAGAGAGGGGAGGATTTCCAGCCCCCCCGCTCCCTCCCATTTTAGTCGCCTTCTGCGACACGCAGGGAATACGTGGGAAGTATTCTTTCTCCCCTATCCCCAGGGATAATATATATATATATATATATATATATATATATATAGAATGAAAAAAGTACAGTTGTCACCCCGCAGTCACAACCCTCCCGCGGTGGGAAACACGTCAATTATGGGTACTATTGTCAGGTTGTTTAGCTAGTAAGGAGCAAATTATTATATTGCAAGAATAATGTAAGGAATTGTTGCATTGAATCATTTGTAGTAAGTATCGTGAGTATAGAGCTGTAAGTTGATTATAGAAATTAAATTGTTAAACTCAAGGAATAATGTACGCGTCCATAACAGGTCCCACATAGGATTAAGCCTAGTGCAAAAAGTTTACTATTTACGATGGTCACTTACGAACATACAGTGATACAATTTCAAATTATGACACTATGAAAATGTATCGAGTGTGCAAAAGTGAGAAAGGGACTTTGTGAAGTAATCAACCAAGGGAACTGAAATAATCGCCTTGGCAACCTAAAATGTGCATCTCATATCACGCAGGACACAGCCATGACTCAGGGTCAATGAGTATCCTATCCCCTTTGGAGACAGTTACCCAGCCTGGGTGAGATATAGCATTTAACATCTACTAGGAATCCTGGTAACCTAAACCTCCATCTGTCACAAAAAAAGGTGTGTTTATACAGTGTGCCAGGCTCGTATCCCATGTGAAGGGTAACGAGCCAATAATGTGTCCACAAGAGACGCTGATAGTTTCAATTCCAGCAGGGCACCTGTTTGGATCGAGCGCCTGTACGACACCAATCAGGGTCCCACCTGACGAGTGTCTTAGTTGTGTGAAGACCGATTGTGTGTGCAGCGCCAAGGACGTGCTTGTGGCGTGCTTGACCAAGCGGGCGCGGTACGGCGCGCCCCTGAGTGAAACGCGAGCATGGAACTTAACCTGACGTGGAGGACGAGATCCATGGTTAGGCTACGGCTACACCCACGCCCAGAGACCCGGCTGCTCTCAAGTGTCTCAAAATCCAGCAAAGAACACGCGTTACCAATTGATATCACGCAGGTAAACTTTTATCACCGGTGAGTAAACAGAGCCGCTGGTCAATATTTATGCTGTGCGCCAGGAACTGCAGTATATTGTTTGTTTGACATGTTAATCGGTGAAGGGCATTAACAAGAAGCTCCGTGCAACGGTGAATGAAGTTGTTTACTTTCCGTTCGCAGTGTGTTAAGATTTGCATTCCACATTATTTCTGATACTGTGAGTAGCCTTAGATTTTTGATGTAATAATATCCTCGGATTATGTTAGCAGTGTTGCAACCAGTTAGATTTTAAGATATCCCAGCAACTGCGTACACAGACACATACCGCTGTCATATTATGATGTGGACTCGTGTCATTCTATTTAGGTATTTAATGTAAGAAAGTTTTATATATATATATATATATATATATATATATATATATATATATATATATATATATATATTGCAGAACTCCGACTATATGAGGTTACACCCCGAATGACGTCATTTTGGCAAGGCTGTGTTAGTGGAAATATAGTCTCGTCAAAAATGAATATATCCTACTCCAAAGGAGTCCACAGTTCACTGCAACTGAACGTAGTGCCTCTTTTGGCATGCAGGACCCTCTAGAAGGACTTTGATTCCTCCTCCTGTTCATGCTCGCCTTCACAACATTGCATTACAGTCAATAGCTGAAAATAAATACAGTCTAATTAACGATCCTATCACTTGACTCCATGCTTTCCCCTGCACTTGACACTGGAGCTGCAAGGACTCCATACAGTGGGTTCTGAGGTTGTATAATCAAAACCTCTAAATCTCCATCGCCCAGAAGAGCATCAGGAGCGTTCTTGAACAACAGACATATGAAAACATGATACTGACGACTTAATGCTTGCCAGCGTAGATCAATGGAGCCTAACCCCATTACTCTAACAACTTGAGTGTACCTTTTTATCGAGATCATACGATATACAAATTGTAACCAGCAGCCGCCCTTTGGAAGCACAATTCTCCTGCCGGAAAAATTACGGTATGGAGACAGGTTGATGTCATATGCTTGTAACATACGCCTATCGTATATTTCTAGTCTTTACGCTTTTTCTCCTGAACTCTTCATTTTGTTAGTCTGTTTGACGTCAATATCGGAGGGTCCTGGTTTAATGAAATATCAGACTATGAATAGCAACCTTCATGGCCTCATACATAATTGACTTGTCCATTGTGATACGAGCACGCAGACACCATTTCGGCAAGCCTAACCGACACAGTGTACAACTCGCACTCCTCAATACAGCTCAGCACTCGGGAGTAAACTGCCCATTAATTAACTTGATCAACCTAAAGATCAAAGTCTGTACACGTCACTATGACGAAAATAAGATACGTAACAGCTGTCAGCCCACAGAATAAATAACAAAAGTCAAATCACCTGAAATTGACATTCCCACCAACCATTTTTGTTTTTCTTAGGCAAACGATGGGTAAATTAGGTCAGTTAATGGGTGGTGGGGGTAAGGGTGCTTAAGGTGATTCTTGTGTCCATTGTGATAATGGGGGCCATTTCCTGGAGAGTTGAATCCACCAATCAGTCAGCCTCAGTGTACGTACTGCAGGGGCCAGAGTCATTCCGCAGGGATAAAAAAAATTTATGCGAACGACATATTTACACATGTATCGCTGATATTTACATGTGTAGCAGTGCCGTTAATCTTGGTTTATGGTTGTAATAATGTGTCCACGAAGGGCGAGAGGTGAACCTGTACCCATACCACTGAACTTAAGAAGGTGGTAAGAAGCCAAGACATCGTAGCCATTATTTGATCGTACCATCGTATTCACAAGGAGTGAAAATATCAATACCTCCTTTTGGGATTTTTGGAGACAAATTTCTTAACTTTTACTGAGTTCAAGAGACAGTATCTCATATTATTAAGCCTACCACCCCTTCCTCTCGATCATAATTATGTAACGAGCAATTCTACCGTGTCGCTAGTTAAGTCTGGAGCTACGTTGTCGTTTTAAATTATTTGTGTTAAGACACCATAGGCCAGACACAGGGTGTATGCGGTATCAACACCTGAGGAAGGTGTTAAAAGATTTTGTTTATTGGTTGATGGATGCAGTTGTTTGTAGCTTGACGCTCACTGCCTTGATGTTCCCTGGTGGCAGTCGATGGTCCAAACAACTTGAGTGATCAGTTTTCGATTTTATTATAGTGGCGGGTAATGAAATGCCACCCAACTCCCGCCAACCTCCTCCAACCGAGTCGAAGAAAATTTGGGTTTTTCAGGAACATAAAAACCTGCCCAGCTTCAAATTATAACGATGAAATGTATTTTGCAAAATATAAAAATACATGTGAATGATAAATTATTGTTAAATGGTCATCATTTTGTTGAGGTATATATCGTCTGGCGTTGGAGGAAATGTTTATCTACATTTTGAGGTATCCACTGAAAAACCAGGTCCATCTATGGGCACTAGACACAACACACAGCAGACCACAGACATAACAGGAATCTGACACCATACAACAGACACTTACAACACATTCTGGACACGAGGAACACAACACAGCCCAGATACAACATATACTGGCCATGAGAGCCATACGACTTCAGTATACAACATTAAATGGATGTTCAACACAGTAGGTGGAAGGCAGCCACGGACATACGGAGGGAGGTTAGGAACGAAACGGCGCAGTGAACCAACACTACACTAGCTGTTAAGTTCCCCTCCGAATCTCAGGTTACTGTATTTCTGTTTCACGCACACATGGGTCCCTGGCATTCAGTGTATACACACACACACACACACACACACACACGTCTTAACTCTACGCCTAACCACTGCATCACTCACCCACGCCAGCACCTGGGGAAACGCCATGATTACCCCCGGCCGCTGCCCGCCACACCAGGAGCACCGCCACCACCTCCAGGAGCATGACGCCCTTGTGGTAGGGGAGCGAACGTGGTAGCTGATGACAGACGCCTCCTTCGGCCCCGCAGGACGCCTGAAGAAAAAAAACGAATCGTAGTAATGATTATTTATCTCGGTATCATGACCTTGAGGCAAGACTAGAAGATAGATCGCATGTTGAATTTATGAGCGCAATAGATAACAGCATGAGAGGCCAACACAGAAGGACTATAATGCAAGTACCAGACATTATTATCAACCCGTATGACAATAGCAAAACAGCTGATGTAATCTATACAGATTCTCACACAAAAAAAATATCAAAGTTCCCCATCAAAGGTTACTTTTCAAAGGCATAATATAGTATAGATGAGGTTGTAATTCAGCAGTTAGGAAATTGGTTAACTGCTCATAGAGTTGTGATTAAAGGTCAGGCCTCAAGAATGGGTTAGACGTAACTAAGTAGTTTACTATAAGGCTCAGTCTTGCGAACACTTCTCTTCTTGTAAGATACCGAAATTCGCACACGATGCTAAGATAATAAATGGACGATAGAAATTGAATGCCTACAGCTTCAAAATGACATAGACAAAATGATGGACTGGGTTCATAGGTGGCGAATGAATTTTGATATCGGTAAGGCAAACTTTTACATATCGTAGTCAAAAAAAGAAAAGGCAAGCTACAATATGAATTCTGTTGGACTATGAAAGGCAAATGAGGAAAATGGCTTGGGTGATCTAAGTAAACTGCACAAAAGCAGTTAAAAGGACATACAAAATTCTTGGCTTTATGCGTTGGACTATCGAATTTAAGTCCAGGGAAATTATCCTTAATCTGTATTGCATCCCCATCTTGATTATTGTGTTCACTTTTGGTCAAACTACTTGAGGGAAGACAGAGACAAAATGGAAGGAGTACAGACAGAGACAAGCGACCAAGATGAAAGCCTAATTCAGATGCAACCAAGATGAAAACCTAATAAACTACTTACATCAGTTGAGTTTAGGAAAAGAGAAGGAATATTGAGGAGTGATTTCATACAGGCATTTACAATTATCAAAGGCTTCGACAATCTCAATATCACGACTTACATTGGAATTGATTCGTCTGATTTCAGTCCTAATAATGGCTACAAACCTGTAGACAAAAGTTTTACTTCGAACTGGCGAAGAACTTTTTTTTTTTCTTCAACGGAATTTTTAACATAAGGCATGATTTGCCAGTTAGAGTGGTTGAAAGTAGTACCATAATACGTTTAAGAAAAGTGGATAATTTTTCTTTTCATAGCCACAACTTATCGATATTATTTGCGCTTCCTTTGCTTCATTTTTTATTCATCTTGTAGGATCTAGTCACGGACAGAATTCCACATTATCGAAAAAGAACAGATAAGAGAAAGCATTTACGAATTTTGGAGGATGTGGAAAACCCCTTGTTTCAAAATGTGCTAGGTCATAGTTAGTGGGAAAGACACGAGAGGGTAGAGAGTTCCAAAGTTTCGAGGTGTAGGGAAAGAAACAGTTATCAAAATGGCCCACCCGTAAGCTAGTTGCCTACGGCCACACAGTAACCGTGTGACGTAGCAGCTTGCAAAGTGTTGCGTGGTGCGTATATCTATTCTTACCGCATTGATCTGTGATTTTCGTAACTTATCCATTATCTCAAACAGCCTTTGAGGGATGCAGTGGCCTGTTGCTCTTTGAATTTCCTCGTATTCCTTTGTGTACACAACACAGCATAATGCAACCCTGTCTTCTCTACCTAATAAAGCACACTTATACACACATATCAGTAAATCAACTACAAATATTCATATATATGTAATAGTTTCGCATGTAATAAATTTGTTGTTAGTTATTGACGGATATAATTCTATTTTTCAGGGTTGTGGTAATTTGTTGGTAATGTTATTTCTTATACAGCAGTTTGCTGGCTGTGCCTTACTTTCGTTTTATTGTTAACGCTGTAATTTGAATATCGTCTGCCTGTACTGTGTCATAGTCTTGTTATTTGCTTTAGATATTGGTAGGAATTATTTCTGTATAGGAGGCAATCCTTTGTATTTCAGTTGGCTGGTTGGGTGTGTGGGCTCCAAGCCTATCTATCATCAGCTGCCAAAGTCAGCTGATGATAGATAGGTTTGCCAGGTCAAGTTCCATCCACTAACGGAAAACAAGAATTAAATCCCCTTTTAAGGTGTTAAGGATAATTTCCAGACCATATACAATCTTCCTGTGTAAGTGGCATATGTGTATTGCAGAATATGCGAAAACAAGAGATTGGATTATGTTCATTATCTTTTGCCAATAGCAATGGAAATACATTTGATTTTTTTTTTTTAGCAAGGAAGGAAAACTTGACACACACACACACACACACACACACACACACACACACACACACACACACCATAACGGAAATAACTAATTTATACATGTGCAACACATTATACATAGTTTCCTAGTCGTAATCAAATTCAAAATTACAAGCTTACGCTCACTTTCTGCCATTCTTCAACCCATCTCTCTCAATATCCCTGCATACAACCACATTCTCGAAGCTCATTCCCTTTCACCGCCCTCTTGCCACCCAAATCGTTCCCTCTTTTCCTAAAAACCGCAACATAACCTTCACAGTCTTCTCCACCAAGAGGTGAGTGATCAGGCATTCCACTACCTGCCCCGTCTCAGCACGTTCACATTCAACAGTTCTCTCCTCCATGCACGCCTATTAGTACACTATCCAGTAATGCCCATTTATCCACATTCCTACTTTTTGTTTTATTTTTCCTGAGACGGCACGAGCAACTGAGGCCCTAATCAAGGTGGGGGGGGGGGGGGTGAGAGAGATGTGTGGTAATAAAAAGAGTGTGGTTGGGAGAGCAGAGGAGGGTCTGTTGAGGTGGTTTCGACACTTAGAGAGAATGAGTGAGGAAAGATTGACAAGTAGGGTGTGTGTGTCGGAGGTGGAGGGTACGAAGAGGGGCGAGAGACCGGATTGGGGTGGAAGGATGGAGTGAGGGCGATTTTGAGCGATTGGGGCCTGAACATACAGGAGGGTGGGGGGCGTGCGGGGAATGGAGTGAATTGGAGCGATGTGGTATACCGGGGTCGACGTTCTGTTGATGGATTGAACCAGGGCATGTGAAGCGTTTGGGGTAAACCATGGAAAGTTTTGTGGGGCCTGGATGTGGAAATGGAGTTGTGGTTTCGGTGCATTATACATGACAGCTAGAGACTGAGTGTGAACGAATGTGGCCTTTGTTGTCTTTTCCTAGCGCTGCCTTGCACGCGCGGGGGGAGGGGGCGCCATTTCATGTGTGGCGAGATGGCGACGAGAGTGGATGAAGGCAGCATGTGTGGATATGTACATGCGTATATTGTTTCAAAATGTGTAGTCATATTAGTGGAAAACACGTTGAGGTAAGAGTTTCCAAGTTCGAGTGTGGGAAAGAAACAGTTATCAAAATGGCCCACCCTGTGAGTTGTTGGGTCTACGTTTCCCACAGTAACCTGTGACTAGCAGCTTGCAAAGTGTTGGGGCGTAAATCTATTCAATAACGCATTGAATCTGTTATTTTCGTAACTCATCCAATTTTTCTCAAACAGCCTTTTGGATGCATTGCTGTTGCTTTCTTTGATATTTTCCTCGTATTCCGCTTTGTGTACACAAACAGCGAAGAAATGCCAACCCTGCCTCTACCTAATAAAGCACACTTATACACCAACAGTAAATCAACACAAATATCATAATAAATAGTTTCGCATAATATTGTTGTTAGTTATATGACGATAATTCTATTTTCAGGTTGTGTAATCTGTTGGTAAATGTATTCCTATTCACAGCTATTTCCTGTGCTGGCCTTACTTTCGTTTCATGTAACCTGTAATTGAATATCGTTGCCTGTATGTCCAAAATCTTTTCATATCTTTAGCCTTTAGATTTGGTAGGAATTTTTCTGTATAGGAGCATCCTTTTACTCCTCCCACATTCGCTGGTATGTGTTGGCTCCAAGCCTATCTATCATCAGCTGCCAAGTCAGCTGATGATAATGTTTCCATCAAGTTCCCATCCATCTAACGAAAACAAGAATTAAATCCCCTTTAGGTTTAAGATAATTCCAACCTATATACAACTTTCCTGTTAATGCATATGGATTCGAATATCAAACCACCAGATCTGATTATGTTCCATTATTTTCCGCTAGCAATGACATCATTGATTTTTTACAAGAGAAAACTTGACACACACACACTCACCACACACACACCACACACCACACACACCCACACACACACAACCATATACTGGAAATAACTAATTTATACCTTGCAACACATTACATATTCCCATCTAATTCAAATTCCAAAATTACAAGTTACGCTCGACTTCCTACCATTTTTCAACCCATCTCAAAATTTCGCCGCATACACACCACATATCGAAGCCACTTCCCTTCCAGCGCCCTCTTGCCATCCCAAACGTTCCCTCTTTTCCTAAAACGCAACATAACCTTCACTCTCCAGTTTCTCACCACAAAGGTGAGTGATCAGCATTCCACTTACCTCCCCTCTCACAGTTCTACATTCAACATTTCTCCTCCATGCACCCTATTAGTACACTAACCAGTAATCCATTCTATCCACATCCTACTTTTTTTTTTTATTTTTCCAACGGCACGCAACTGAGGCCCTAATCTAGTGGGGGGGGGGTGTGAGAAATGTAATACACAGGTGTTGAAGCAGAGACGTTAGAGTGGTTCTCACACTAGAGAATATATCGGAAAGATTACAGTAGGTGTGCCTTCGGAGTGAGTACAAAGGCAAGACCGATTGGTGAAGATGTGGGCATTTGAGCATTGCCTGAACATACCAGAGGGGGGGCGGCCGGATTACGAAATTGACGATGTGTATACCGGTCGACGTACTTCATGGATTGAACCAGGGCATGTGAAGCTTCTGGGTAAACCATGAAAGTTTTTGTGGTTCCTTGACTGTTGGAAAGAGCGGGTTTCGATGCTTACCCGGTAGCGGAGCTAAGTAAACGATGTGACTTTGTTGCTTTTTTCCTACCTCCCTGGCCGCCCGGGGGAGGGGCGTCCATTTCATGTGTTGGAATTGCGACGAATGATAAAGGCAGCATGTGTGGATATTACATGCGTATATTTTGTGTAGTATATTATGTAACGTTAATGTACAGTTTTAGGGCGTGTGACGTTTATGTAACGAGGTGTGTGTGGGTGGGTTGCCAATCTCGCTGTTTCTTGCTACCCCTAACATGGGAGAAGTAGACAAAGTATATATTAATAAATTGTATATATATATATATATATATATATATATATATATATATATATATATATGTTTATATAGTATTTGATTATATACCCTAGCCTGAGCCAGGTACCCATTTTATCCACCAACCCCAAGGGTTGGATGAACAGCTGGGTTGACTGTGGACCGACTGCCGCATCCGGGATTCGTCAAACCTATACAATCGGCTCTGGGCGGCCCGTGAATGAGTCACGTTCAGGAACGTCACACGCTACACGACGGAGGTCCATATTATAAACCAGTTTGATATTTATAGAGGCATTTTTTTTCGCCAGATATTCGCAATTGAGCACATTCGTGCATTCGAGGTGGATGAACACTCCTCGCTTTGGCTCCTTGTGATCCAACTTAGATGAAAATGAAATTCAAGATGGGGAGAGGTTTTTGAAGGCCCCTCGCTCCTGTCCCTAGACATCGCCTTCCACGACACGCAGGGAATACGTGGTGATCTGCTTTCTTCCCGGTCGTCCACACCTGGACAATAATCGTTTTTGATAAGCTCTCTCAGAAAAGTGTCCGTGGCTACCACTAAGTTTCCGAGTGGTAGCTGGTCATTCATATATTCATCAACTTGATGGTACGCGCCCCCAGTCACACATCAAAGACATTTCCAAAATTGTATCACACTATTTCTAGCCTCATTTGATAGCAGTTGAATGCAAAGGTGAGTAATGTGGCAGTTGAGGGAATAATTGGTATACATGGGGTGTTCAGTGTTGTAAATGGAAATGGTGAAGAGCTTGTAGATTTATGTGCTGAAAAAGGACTGGTGATTGGGAATACCTGGTTTAAAAAGAGCTATACATAAGTATACGTATGTAAGTAGGAGAGATGGCCAGAGAGCATTATTGGATTATGTGTTAATTGATAGGCGCGCGAAAGAGAGACTTTTAGATGTTAATGGGTTGAGAGGTGCAACTGGAGGGATGTCTGATCATTATCTTGTGGAGGCGAAAGTGAAGATTTGTAGAGGTTTTCAGAAAAGAAGAGAGATTGTTGGGTGAAGAGAGTAGTGAGAGTAAGTGAGCTTGGGAAGGAGACTTGTATGAGGAAGTATCAGGAGAGACTGAGTACAGAATGGAAAAGGGTGAGAACAAAGGACGTAAAGGGAGTGGGGGAGGAATGGGATGTATTTAGGGAAGCGGTGATGGCTTGTGCAAAAGATGCCTGTGGCATGAAAAGCGTGGGATGTGGGCAGATTAGAAAGGGCAGTGAGTGGTGGGATGAAGAAGTAAGATTATTAGTGAAAGAGAAGAGAGAGACATTTGGACGATTTTTGCAGGGAAATAATGCAAATGACTGGGAGATATATAAAAGAAAGAGGCAGGAGGTCAAGAGAAAGGTGCAAGAGGTAAAAAAGAGGGCAAATGAGAGTTGGGATGAGAGAGTATCATTAAATTTTAGGGAGAATAAAAAGATGTTTTGGAAGGAGGTAAATAAAGTGCGTAAGACAAGGGAACAAATGGGAACATCAGTGAAGGGGGCTAATGGGGAGGTGATAAGTAGTGACGATGTGAGAAGGAGATGGAGTGAGTATTTTGAAGGTTTGTTGAATGTGTTTGATGATAGAGTGACAGATATAGGGTGTTTTGGTCGAGGTGGTGTGCAAAGTGAGAGGGTTAGGAAGAATGATTTGGTAAACAGAGAAGAGGTAGTAAAAGCTTTGCGGAAGATGAAAGCCGGCAAGGCAGCGGGTTTGGATGGTATTGCAGTGGAATTTATCAAAAAAGGGAGTGACTGTATTGTTGAATGGTTGGTAAGATTATTCAGTGTATGTATGACTCATGGTGAGGTGCCTGAGGATTGGCGGAATGCTTGCATAGTGCCATTGTACAAAGGCAAAGGGGATAAAAGTGAGTTCTCAATCTACAGAGGTATAAGTTTGTTGAGTATTCATGGGAAATTATATTCGAGGGTATTGATTGAGAGGGTGAAGGCATGTACAGAGCATGAGATTGGGGAAGAGCAGTGTGGTTTCAGAAGTGGTAGAGGATGTGTGGATCAGGTGTTTGCTTTGAAGAATGTATGTGAGAAATACTTAGAAAAGCAAATGGATTTGTATGTAGCATTTATGGATCTGGAGAAGGCATATGATAAAGTTGATAGAGATGCTCTGTGGAAGGTTTTAAGAATATCTGGTGTGGGAGGCAAGTTGTTAGAAGCAGTGAAAAGTTTTTATCAAAGGTGTAAGGCATGTGTACGTGTAGGAAGAAAGGAAGGTGATTGGTTCTCAGTGAATGTTGGTTTGCGGCAGGGGTGTGTGGTGTCTCCATGGTTGTTTAATTTGTTTATGGATGGGGTTGTTAGTGAGGTGAATACAAGAGTTTTGGAAAGAGGGGCAAGTATGCAGTGTGTTGTGGATGAGAGAGCTTGGGAAGTGAGTCAGTTGTTGTTCGCTGATTATACAGCGCTGGTGGCTGATTCGGGTGATAAACTGCAGAAGCTGGTGACTGAGTTTGGTAAAGTGTGTGAAAGAAGAAAGCTGAGAGTAAATGTGAATAAGAGCAAGGTTATTAGGTACAGTAGGGTTGAGGGACAAGTCAATTGGGAGGTAAGTTTGAATGGAGAAAAACTGGAGGAAGTGAAGTGTTTTAGATGTCTGGGAGTGGATTTGGCAGCGGATGGAACCATGGAAGCGGAAGTGAATGATAGGATGGGGGAGGGGGCGAAAGTTCTGGGAGCGTTGAAGAATGTGTGGAAGTCGAGAACGTTATCTTGGAAAGCAAAAATGGGTATGTTTGAAGAGATAGTGGTTCCAGCAATGATATATAGTTGCGAGGTGTGGGCTATAGATAGAGTTGTGCGGAGGAGGGTGGATGTGCTAGAAATGAGATGTTTGAGGACAATATGTGGTGTGAGGTGGTTTGATCAAGTAAGTAATGAAAGGGTAACAGAGATGTGTGGTAATAAAAAGAGTGTGGTTGAGAGAGCAGAAGAGGTTGTTTTGAAATGGTTTGGTCACATGGAGAGAATGAGTGAGGAAAGATTGACAAAGAGGATATTTGTGTGTCAGAAGTGCAGGAAACGAGGAGAAGTGGGAGACCAAATTGGAGGTGGAAAGATGGAGTGAAAAAGATTTTGAGTGATCGGGGACTGATCATGCAGGAGGGTGAAAGGTGTGCAAGGAATAGAGTGAATTGGAACGATGTGGTATACCGGGATCGACGTGCTGTCAATGGATTGAACCAGGGCATGTTAAGCGTCTGGGGTAAACCATGGAAAGTTCTGTGGGGCCTGGATGTGGAAAGGGAGCTGTGGTTTCTGTGCATTATACATGACAGCTAGAGACTGAGTGTGAACGAATGTGGCCTTTGTTGTCTTTTCCTAGCGCTACCTCGCGCACATGCTGGGGGAGGGAATTGTTATTTCATGTGTGGCGGGGTGGCGATGGGAATGAAAAAGCAGACAGTATGAATTATGTACATGTGTATATATGTATATGTCTGTGTGTGTGTGTACATATGTATACGTTGAAATGTATATACATGTGTATGTGGGTAGGTTGAGCCATTCTTTCGTCTGTTTCCTGGCACTACCTCGCTAACGCGGGAGACAGCGACAGAGTATAATAACGTTCATGTAGAAATTTTTTTATGACAATGATAGATAACATGACATTTTTAAATTCTGATTCTACATACTTTCGTGACGACAAAAAAAAAAAATCCAGTAATAATGGTATACTCATGAAAAAATGCACCATGCACGCAAATGTTTATATGCTAGTGTTCAACTGTTGCCAACATACGTTCTTCTCATGATGAAATCAATAATTTACTTGTATTTTTTTTTACACGTGTGACCGACAGTGCCCCATTACCACTCATAACATGCCACACCCTTAATGCTGGACGTCATTATGGGCTGGGTTTGCCTGCCAGCCCGCGACTCAATTGTTCATGGCATTGTCATTATTCATTTACCGTAAACAGTTCCTCCTTTGTATTCCCGTGTTCTCTGTTTAGACTGCGTCCGCGCTGCGTGTACACGTAAGCCACGAATAGTGTAACAGGAGGAGAGAGAATATATATATATATATATATATATATATATATATATATATATATATATATATATATATATATATATCGTCCTGTGTTCCCTTTCCCGACCATTCCAATACTTTCTGTATCCCCTTCCAGGACTCCTCGCCCCTTCCAGTGCCCCATTCTGTCTCGAAACCCATGCCTACCTACACCATCAGCCACACACACACACACACACACACACGCGAAGGGTCCGCCACACTCCCTCCCCTTACCACCGGACCAAGTTACGATGGCAGCGCCTTTAGCGCCTTCCCAGAGAGAGAGAGAGAGAGAGAGAGAGAGAGAGAGAGAGAGAGAGAGAGACGTTAAGTGTATATATATATAAACATTCGTGTCCAGTGAATTATACCAGGTCTGTAGTATTAAGACCTAAGACTGTTCGCAGAAATCGTCTGCTGGAGGAGGCAGGTCCAGAGTCCATTTAAAGTCCTTACTAGGGAGGGTTTTTGTCACTGCCACAGTGAGCAGGACCCCTTAACAGTATGATCCTATAATCGTGATAAGAATCCAGTCTAAATATGTACACTAGACATTTCCAGGTAATACCTTGCATGTCTTTTGACTGGGGAATGTGTGAATATCATTGTACTCAAGAGTGCGACATATGTGCGATGAAACACCAATTGTCGTAGGACCCGCAACATGACCTTTGGCCATGCAAATCCCTTACAAATTTCAGACGGTTTCTTTCATTCAAGAAAAAAATATATATATGTTCAATAGTAGTCATTAATTACAAAAGAAATTTATTTTTTAAAGCAACTTGTGCGTTTGGGAATGTAACATAAACATCGCTGTCGATAATCATCAAATATAATTTATTTCAGATGAGAGTTATCGTTTATCTGATTACAAGACCAGAGTGGCATTACTCGAATTCAATTGTCTTTCTCCGCCGGAGTTGATGATCTATAGATGACGCTTGCGGAAATCCGAACACTTATTCGCGGTAATTGAAGCAAGGGCCATGGCTGGAGAGCATATAAAAGCGGCTCTCGTACAGATATCGTACTCGGCCTCTGGCTGCCTGGGAAGCCGATGTTCCAGGCATACCACACTGCTGGAGAGGCGATAGGATGAAAGACCCTTTTTTCCAATTGGTGTTAATTGAAGAGCCTCCTTACCTCCTGCATGGCTATAGCCATGTGACCCATGACGCATGTTGCCACGTACCAGCTCGACGCCCTTGTCCAACTTATTATCTTTGGGTTCCTGGTAGAGACGTGTCATTTTCAAATTCCTCGACTTTATATGAATTCCTGGACAAAATCTTTGAGTGATTTCTAAAACAGCGGTAACAGCTTTTAAACCAAACTGTACTTCCTGCAAGGTTTTATTGCTTTGATGAAGAAATAAACGATGATTCCCCAGTTCTAAAAAAGAAAATAATAATAATAATGGATGGTAAGCACGCAGTCTTGCGACACTCTCGCTCCTCATGAGTGTCTGCTGAAATCTACACATTTTGCAGGATATTTTTTTTTCTAAGCTAGTAAAGACTCCCTGACGAACATATGCATGACATGGACGACATGAGTCGCAGTTACTTGGATTGTAAGTTTAAATTGGTATTTTGCTCTAGTTTGTTATCCAGTTTAATTCACTGGCCAGTTGAAGCAGTGATGGAAGCATCGCATACCGGCCAGTTGAAGCAGTGAAGGAAGCATCACCTTCCGGCCAGTTGAAGCAGTGAAGGAAGCATCACATACCGGCCAGTTGAAGCAGTGAAGGAAGCATCACATACTAGGCAGTTGAAGCAGTGAAGGAAGCATCACATACCGGCCAGTTGAAACAGTGAAGGAAGCATCACATACCGGCCAGTTGAAGCAGTGAAGGAAGCATCACATACTAGGCAGTTGAAGCAGTGAAGGAAGCATCACATACCGGCCAGTTGAAGCAGTGAAGGAAGCATCATACACCGGCCAGTTGAAGCAGTGAAGGAAGCATCACATACCAGCCAGCTGAAGCAGTGAAGGAGGTATCACATACCGGCCAGTTGAAGCAGTGAAGGAAGCATCACATACCGGCGAGTTAAGCCAGTGAAAGAAACATCACATAACCAACATGATTAAGTATGTAAACCTCCATAAATTGAGTTATACAACAAATTTAAACGTCAAAATGAAACTTAGATAATTGAAACCAGCAAAATAAATCCTATGGAGTGTTCCACTTCTGGTAGAAGCAAGGGAGTCATTATTATCCAGTCAATTTGTCGCTTAATTACCGAAAACGGTGACTTAGTTCAAAACAACAAAGCCAACACCAAAAAAAATAAAAGATATTTTCCACTGAAGGCAACTCACGTCCCAAATTCAAATTCACTGATAAGGAAAGAGAACATTGTTCAACAATTTGTCATAAGAGATGAAGACATACCATCAGCAATAAACGGAATGACAATATATAAAACAACAGGACCTAATAACTCTCATCTGTGGACAATGCAAGAGGTGACCATAGAAGAGTTAAACCCTTGACTGACCTTTTCAACAAGGCATTTGATCCAGGAAAAGTTCCGGACGAACGGAAATTTGCCAAATGGAACACCCGATAGTCAAAAAAAAAGCGAAACAGTCACTGCCCCGGGAATTACCATCCAGTTAGTTTAATGTCTGTAGTTGAAAAGCTTTTGGAAACTTTCATTCGAGACAGAACGTAACCATTTAGAGGACCAGCGGTTAATAAATGATTCTCAGTATGATTTTCGACGACATTGTTCTTTGCCATATTTACTGATTTCTTTTATAACATAATCAACTGTTGTCATCTATCTAGATTTTCAAAACCCATTCGATAAGGTTACGCATCAAAAATTACTGGCAAAAATTGCGTTACAGTGAATAGGAAATTGGTTGACTGGGCGCAGACACAAGCCTCAGAATGGTTAGACGTAACAAGTGGAGTGCCACAAGGACCAGTCTTGGAACCGGTTCTCTTTCTCATATATATATTAATGATATCAACGATGGGCTGTATTGAAAGATATTAAAATCTGCTGATTATAGAAAGCTGGGAAATAAATCTGTCAATCAATTTAAACGTCTACAACTTCAAACTGACATAGACAAACTAATGGAGTGAGACTATAAGTGGCAAATGAATCTTAATACTTAGTGCAAAGTTTTACGTAACGGTAAACAAAAACGAAGAGACAAGCTACAGTATTTATTATGTTGAACTGTAAAAGGTATATGAGGGGAAAAGACTTGGGTGTGATAATCTCTGGTGACCTAAAACCGATCAAGCAGTGCACACAAGCAGTGAAAAGAGCGAATACTAGTAGTTCCTGGATTCATAGGCAGGGCTTCCAAAACAACAAAGTCCAGGGAATCAGCCGTACTCTTTACACTTCACTGGTTTGTCCGCATCACAGTTAGTGTTCAGTCTTGCTCACCCAACCTAAAAGAGAGAGAGAGAGAGAGAGAGAGAGAGAGAGAGAGAGAGAGAGAGAGAGAGAGAGAGAGAGAGAGAGCAGTGTACAGCTATGCCAAGATGATTCCCGGGTTGAGAAAGATATCCCCACGAGAGCAGATTAGACTATTTGAATGTATGTAGCTTGGGATTAAGAAGGCCAAGAGGTAATCCAATACAAGGATTCAAAATCATCAACAAATGCTTGGAGTAAATTAGGACTTGAATCCTTTTACTCGCAGTAATGGATACAAACTTGTGGGCAAATGTTTTACTTCGAATGAGGCGTTTTTTTTTTTTCTTTCTTCAACAGTGGTCGAAATCAGAACTACAGATACGTCTTAAGAATAGACTTTGATCATAATTTTGCTTCAAGTCCAAGACTTGCACGGTGCGATTCCTTATCCACACTGGCAGACTTCAGGTTATCATCTTTGAATGATGTATATACCCTCTACCTTTTACCACACAAATCCGTGAATTTCTGATATTTTCCACTATCAAAAAGGACCCATAGTATTCTGTTCGAACTACTATGTATATAGTAATCGTAGTCATAAAACGCTACTATTCTGTTCGAACTACTATGTATATAGTAATCGTAGTCATAAAACGCTACGAACTTAGAGAGTTATATAACCACAAGATTCAACAGATGTTCCAAACAATGAAACTGCAGCGATGTGTTTGTCATTTTTTTCCCCCCTCTTTGTGTCCTCTCGACTCAAGTCACAAAGCGTTCCCATCTCCTGTGTTCCTCCGAGATGTTACAAAATAACAGTTAGGTGATGTGTGACTGTTCTCTCCATGAATCCACAGCTACTGATCAGTGTTCTATTCCCTTGTTCAGCCACAAACTTTTCTAACCACAGCTACTGAACAGTGTTCTGTTCCCTCGTTCAGCCACAAACTTTTGTGGTTAACCACAGCTACTGAACAGTGTTCTGTTCGCTTGTTCAGCCACAAACTTTTGTGGTTAACCACAGCTACTGAACAGTGTTCTGTTCCCTCGTTCAGCCACAAACTTTTGTGGTTAACCACAGCTACTGAAGAGTGTTCTGATCCCTGGTTCAGCCACAGACTTTCGTAACTTTTCATCCGTGATCTAAGTCGTGTCTTAGCGCACACTTCGTGACAAATCATTGATGTAGGCCATGAATTCTTTAAAAATCAAGCCAGAAATGTACTGTTTAAGAATGCGTCCAACTCCACAACCAGTTCCACTCAACCAAAAGTGTAGCTGACCCAATTGTTCAATTTTGACCTGTAAGAGATAGCCTTCAGTTAGCCATAACTTTTGCTAGTAAAACGGATATATTCTTGATATGAAATTATACCCTTCTTGTGCAAGGTGCCATTTCCAGCGCCAAAAGAAAATAACATGAAAATCAGTGCGTTGTCAGCCTGTGCAAACTGACAAAGATTAGTGAAATAAATTAATGAACGTGATTTATATTCGCAACCTCCGTTTATTTTCTCTTCAGTCCCTAATGAAATGTAAATTCTGTTCATATTCAACAACTACTACCACTACCACTACTACTAATAATAATGATAATGGATTTGTATGTAGCATTTATGAATCTGGAGAAGGCATATGATAAAGTGGATAGAGATGTTCTGTGGAAGGTATTAAGAATATATGGTGTTGGAGGTAAGTTGCTAGAAGCAGTGAAAACTTTTTACCAACGATGTAAGGCATGTGTACGAGTAGGAAGAAAGAAAAGTGATTGGTTCTTAAGTGAATGTCAGTTTGCGGCAGGGGTGCGTAATGTCTCCATGGTCGTTTAATTTGTTTATGGATGGGTTGTTAGGGAGGTGAATGCAAGAGTTTTGGAGAGAGGGGCAAGTATGAAGTCTGTTCTGGATGAGAGAGCTTGGGAAGTGAGTCAGTTATTGTTCGCTGATGATACGGCGCTGGTGGATGATTCGGGTGAGAAACTGCAGAAGTTGGTGACTGAATATGGTAAAGTGTGTGAAAGAAGAATGTTGAGAGTAAATGTGAATAAGAGCAAGGTTATTAGGTACAGTAGGGTTGAGGGACAAGTTGACTGGGAGGTAAGTTTGAATGGAGAAAAACTAGGGGAAGTGAAGTGTTTCAGATATCTACGAGTGGACTTAGCAGTGAATGGAACCATGGAAGCGGAAGTGAGTCACAGGTTCTGGGAGCGTTGAAGAATGTGTGGAAGGCAAGAACGTTATCTTGGAGAGCACAAAATGGGTATGTTTGAAGGAATAATAGTTCCAACAATGTTATATGGTTGCGAAGCGTGGGCTATAGATAGGGTTGTGCGGAGGAGGATGGATGTGTTGGAAATTAAATGTCTGAAGACAGTATGTAGTGTGAGGTGGTTTGATCGAGTGAGTATTGAAAGGGTAAGAGATTTTTTTTTTTTTCATACGATTCGCCATTTCCCGCATTTGCGAGGTAGCGTTAAGAACAGAGGACTGGGCCTTAGAGGGAAAATCCTCACCTGGCCCCCTTCTCTGTTCCTTCTTTTGGAAAATTAAAAAAAAAACGAGAGGGGAGGATTTCCAGCCACCCGCTCCCTCCCCTTTTAGTCGCCTTCTACGACACGCAGGGAATACGTGGGAAGTATTCTTTCTCCCCTATCCCCAGGGATATATATATATATATATATATATATATATATATATATATATATATATATATATATATATATATATATATATATATATATATTTTTTTTTTTTTTTTTTTGCTTTGTCGCTGTCTCCCGCGTTTGCGAGGTAGCGCAAGGAAACAGACGAAAGAAATGGCCCAACCCACCCCATACACATGTATATACATACGTCCACACACGCAAATATACATACCTACACAGCTTTCCATGGTTTACCCCAGATGCTTCACATGCCCTGATTCAACCCACTGACAGCACGTCAACCCCGGTATACCACATCGATCATAGGGTGGGGGAGGGGGCGAAAATTCTGGGAGCCTTGAAGAATGTGTGGAAGTCGAGAACAGTATCTCGGAAAGCAAAAATGGGTATGTTTGAAGGAATAGTGGTTCCAACAATGTTGTATGGTTGCGAGGCGTGGGCTATGGATAGAGTTGTGCGCAGGAGGATGGATGTGCTGGAAATGAGATGTTTGAGGACAATGTGTGGTGTGAGGTGGTTTGATCGAGTAAGTAACGTAAGGGTGAGAGAGATGTGTGGAAATAAAAAGAGCGTGGTTGAGAGAGCAGAAGAGGGTGTTTTGAAATGGTTTGGGCACATGGAGAGAATGAGTGAGGAAAGATTGACCAAGAGGATATATGTGTCGGAGGTGGAGGGAACGAGGAGAAGTGGGAGACCAAATTGGAGGTGGAAAGATGGAGTGAAAAAGATTTTGTGTGATCGGGGCCTGAACGTGCAGGAGGGTGAAAGGAGGGCAAGGAATAGAGTGAACTGGATCGATATATATACACACACATATATATATATATATATATATATATATATATATATATATATATATATATATATATATTTTATCCCTGGGAATAGGGGAGAAAGAATACTTCCCACGTATTCCCTGCGTGTCGTAGAAGGCGACTAAAAGGGGAGGGAGCGGGGGGCTGGAAATCCTCCCCTCTCAATTTTTTTTAATTTTCCAAAAGAAGGAACAGAGAAGGGGGCCAGGTGAGGATATTCCCTCAGTGGCCCAGTTCTCTGTTCTTAACGCTACCTCGCTAACGCGGGAAATGGCGAATAGTTTAAAAATATATATATATATATATATATATATATATATATATATATATATATATATATATATATATACACATATATATATTATCCCTGGGGATAGGGGAGAAAGAACACTTCCCTACGTATTCCCTGCGTGTCGCAGAAGACGACTAAAAGGGGAGGGAGCGGGTGGCCGGAAATCCTCCCCTCTCGTTTTTTTCAATTTTCCAAAAGAAGGAACAAAGAAGGGGGCCAGGTGAGGACACTCCCTCAAAGGCCCAGTCCTCCGTTCCCAACGCCACCCTGCCAACGCGGGAAATGGCGAATAGTATATATATATATATATATATATATATATATATATATATATATATATATATATATATATATATATATATGGGTATATCCTCTTGGTCAATCTTTCCTCACTCATTCTCACCATGTGACCAAACCATTTCAAAACACCCTCTTCTGCTCTCTCAACCACACTCTTTTTATTACCACACATCTCTCTTACCCCATTATTACTTACTCGATCAAACCACCTCACACCACATATTGTCCTCAAACATCTCATTTCCAGCACATCCATCCTCCGCAC
This sequence comes from Panulirus ornatus, assembly GCF_036320965.1. NCBI lineage: Eukaryota > Metazoa > Arthropoda > Malacostraca > Decapoda > Palinuridae > Panulirus > Panulirus ornatus. The sequence goes on from NC_092257.1 coordinate 5,835,435, forward strand.
AACTCCATCCATAGCCCACGCCTCACAACCATACAACATTGTTGGAACCACTATTCCTTCAAACATACCCATTTTTGCTTTCCGAGATAATGTTCTCGACTTCCACACGTTCTTCAACGCTCCCAGAGCTTTCGCCCCCTCCCCACCCTATCATTCACTTCCGCTTCCATGGTTCCATCCGCTGCCAAATCCACTCCCAGATATCTAAAACACTTTACTTCCTCCAGTTTTTCTCCATTCAAACTTACCTCCCAATTGACTTGTCCCTCAACCCTACTGTACCTTGCTCTTATTCACATTTACTCTCAGCTTTCTTCTTTCACACACTTTACCAAGCTCAGTCACCAGCTTCTGCAGTTTCCCACACGAATCAGCCACCAGCGCTGTATCATCAGCGAACAACAACTGACTCACTTCCCAAGCTCTCTCATCCACAACAAACTGCATACTTACCCCTCTCTCCAAAACTCTTGCATTCACCTCCCTAACAACCCCATCCAAAAACAAATTAAACAACCATGGAGACATCACACACCCCTGCCGCAAACCAACATTCCATGAGAACCAATCACCTTCCTCTCTTCCTACACGTACACATGCCTTACATCCTCGATAATAATAATAATAATAATAATAATAATAATAATAATAATAATGATAATAACAATAATAATAATAATAATAATAATAATAATAATAATAATAATACGAACTTGGTCAGGCCTTACCTACCTTCGCATGAAATCACACCCTCATCCTTTCCTTCGGATTTTAATAAGCTGTTTCATTGCTCATTTACTCCAAAGCCAGAACAGTTATGGAAGAGACATGAAATCCGTCGCTTCCCTTTCCCTTCTCTCGCTAGCGGTAAATACAACGAGAGATGGTCTATTGTCGTTGCCAAACGAAGTCTGGCCTCAGAAAGTCTGTGGTCGGAAGAGCGACTCGTAACACGACTGCTCGCATACGTTGGTGGACCCACACTGACGCCGTCCCCATCTGGACCTCAGCGACTTCATTGATGCATTCGCTGTTGATATGTCGGTTCTATTGAGGTTGATTATTTCTCAAATATACCAAGAGTTCACAGGATTTGTCGTAATTACTATTTTCTTTTGTCGTAGAACTTCAAGTGACTTCCAACATGTTATATGTCTTGAAATTCAGTGGTAGGAAGTGAAGGATATATATATATATATATATATATATATATATATATATATATATATATATATATATATATATATATATATATATGTGTGTGTGTGTGTGTGTGTGTGTGTGTGTGTGTAGATAGATAAATAGATAGAAACCGCTTTGATTTTTTTTTTTTCAAGGCTTCATTCAACCAGAGAACTGCATTCCCATTTCGCGGTTCTGCCTTCTGTGGAGTAGAATCCTCGGTGAATAGGGTTAGAGTTTGAAGAAAACTCACTGATGGAAAGAAGAAAAAAGAAATTAAGTTAAAAGACGGAATCCTGAGGGAAAACACTGAAAATGTCACTTCCCAGAAATGATTTAGAGACTACGGAGAAACATAAAAAAAGGAAAATAAACTTAGAAATCAAAGGCTTGGCGAGGAACACGACAAAATTCCTGAGAGAGAGAGAGAGAGAGAGAGAGAGAGAGAGAGAGAGAGAGAGAGAGAGAGAGAGAGAGAGAGAGAGAGAGAGAGAACCGTGTTTACTTATTACTCTTAAAGGTTTGTCTCATAGGGACGAGAGATCTTATTAATCTTTTTGAAGTTTTCAGGACACACGGAATCATGGAGAAGGCTAATTGGCACTGTTCTGCAGAAAGAAGTTCTTAAATAACAGTGAAGGAATCAATAGGAAAGAAATGGAAATCAATTACACTTTTCGCTAATGAAAAAAGTCCTGGCCATACCTTCTTATCGCTGCCTGTCAAAATCGCTCTAGTTGATCAGGTCGAGCGCTGCGCTATCATTAGCATTTATGTTGTGATATATGTAGTTTATTATTATATTTGTTGAACAGTATTAATGAATGAAATGATGTGATGTTCGAGAAGTTGTAATATAAGTAAGTTCAGGTCAATGTAAGTCGATACGTTTTGATTCTCCTCGAAAGATGAATGTTTAACTATGATTACAAAATCATAAATATAATATTTAAGGTGACTATTTCTACACAGTTTGTTCATATGGCAGTATAGGACTGTATTCCAGACAGGTATCATATCAGCCGTGAGGGGAAACTAAAATTACATAAATATGAAAGTTCCGACGACAAGTTCCTCGACTTCGCTTAAGAGGGAAAGATTTAAAGTATTTTCTGAATCTTACATTATTTTTTTTCATCTATATTTATCAAGAGAGTTTTTTATACCAAGATATTACTGTTTCTCCTTAGTTATATCATAATTTAGAGTTGAAAATATTAATGAGAGATAGTGCGCAAGTCGCGTCACATTTGAACAACATCAAAACAACAACAATGGCTGCCGAGCAGGATGATGACCTTCTCGACAACTGGGAGGATATCGATGAAAATTCGGTAAATTCACCCATGAGAGGATATTGTATCAGAGATAAACATGTCAAGATTAGTATAATATATCAGGTGTTTGAGAAATAAGGGGAAACTCTTTCGTGGAGGATTATACGGACGCCAAATGCTGGGACTTTTTCCCTGGTATGGGGACGAGGAGAGGGAAATTCTGCATATATGGGCATCCTTAGCACAGTGGATGTCATGCCCTCATTAGTTGCTTGTATGGTAGTATGGTGCCTCAGGACGGCTAATGAATATTTGGCTACTCGTGAGGAAGGTCGAGTTAGAGACCAGAACGTATGAAGTGTGAGAAGCAGGGCTACTGAGGGGAGACAGATGGTAAGGGAAATAATTAAATGTCTCCCTTGAACCCTGGAACCTGATGACAACATCAGTGTGTCTGTTTATTCTGAAGTCCATTGATTAATCTCTCGTTGACTTGTAGTCAGTTTTAACTCTCATTTTCACTCGGTACTGCTCATTTTGTGTGTCTGTCCCACAGAAGAAATTGGTTGATTTTATTAGGGTTATAGGGTAGGCAGAGGATCTGTTATTCTGTATTAATTATATGTATATTTTAGTGCTTTAGGTTGTTATGTTTGAATTATTTATATTTACCAATGTAGGGGTTACTAAGAAAGGAGACTTTTGGTTCCTCTTTTTCATTGTCTCTTGAAAAGAAACAGAGACCATAAGGAATTTGTTTTACAGAGAAATGAAACTAGCCACATATAAAAAGATATATTAACTATACATGAATTGATATTGACATATAAGGACCTTCCTAAAAGATGTTAAGGCAAATACAGAAGGGTATGAAAGATGTTGCCCTGTTTCCCCACGTTGTGGGAAAACGTATGTATGTTGGAGAGAGGCTGGCAGATTGCGAAATGATTTTCTCATCCATATTCAGTAACGAAGAACATAACCTGATTCTATTATTAATTGCAGTTATGTTTGATGATTATGAATGGGGTGATGTTTGTGTTGTGGATGTTGAAAAGAAATTAGTAAACGTGAAACTTGAAAAGGTACCGGTTCCAGGTATTACCTCATAAGTGTTGTTGAAAGAATGTTCAGCAGAAATAGCAAAACCCTTGTATTAATGTTAAAAATGTCAGTCATTGAGGATGTTTTATTTATTGACCAGAAAATGGCAGAAGGTTCACGTACTTGTATGACAGAGCAGTACAGCTCCAAGTTATTATTATACAGCAACTTCAACAAGTGTGTTTAGCAAAGTGAGAGGAAATGACAAGGAATAGTTTGAAAAGTTAAGCTTTTGTTGAATATTATCAGCAGGGAGAAGTTGCTTGACAAACTTGTATGTTTGACATATGAAGTCTGGACCTCTACACTCGTTGACAGCAGTGCAGCGTGTGGTATTTCAAGATTTCCATAAGGCTTTCAGTATTGTGACACATACTAAGATTTTATCATAATTTTTAGCATTATAGCTGAAATATACTAGACATTTCTGTGTTATGTCAACAGCAAAAAAAGTTAGCAGAGTAAATGACAAATTGGGTGGCTGTTGGCACCACTGTCATAGGTTTATGACAAATAGTCATGCCACGTTGCCTCCAGCAGCACATCATGTTCACCCTTTTGCTGGATACATAGTTTTCTTTGGAATGGGGGCAGGGGGAAGGAATGCCTCAGATTAAAATTATTATCTGCTGAAAGATGAAAGGTCTTATTTGGTAATTTAGATTTTTGTAACTTATTCTTTGAGTTTACAAATATATTAGAAACACATTGATATCAAACAAAATTGTTAATTATGTATTTTTTGAAAAGTGAAATTTATCCTTTTATAAAGAATATGATAATTACGTTCAGCTGACATTGGTAAGAATGATATCAACCCTGAAGTTTTGTACAAACTTATAGATATGAAAATCTGTAACAAAGCATACACCATGGAAAATTTGCATTAAACAAGATTAATTTTAAAATGCATGAGAAAGGCTAGGGGTAAATATGAAAGTTCTAGAATAAGGGGAAGATTATTTACGTAGATTTATCAGAAATTTGTGGTGAGTTAATGTTGTATATTTCTGCAGCATATTTCAACCATGATGTTTTAATTCGGTTTTCTCGATAACTAAAATGTTGCAACAAATTATACATTACCTATTTCTACATTTTCCATGATCTTGATACCCTTTCCCATAATTACTTTGTAAGTATTGGATAGAAGAAAAAGATGCTTCAGATCATGTAGCATGGTCTACTTCGTCTCTACTAAGCATAAAGAGTCCATTGGTTTGCGTTCCACACGTGATATTTCTCTGGTGGTCTTAAATTTTATTTTCCCTGTATTCCTCAAAGAGAATCTAATCAGGGAACAGTTACACCTATAAAACAACATACTCTGGCTATGTTTGAACCTGGTGTGTGGCATTGTATTAAAAATCTTTAAATCAAGAAATGTCGTATTCATAGCAATGTTGGCAACCATTTCCTTTATTGTTACCAGATACCAGGAGGACAATGTCTGTCAGTTGCAGGCCTCTCTGTCAGAAGTTTTCCCTGTTTCTGTTTGTGTGCTTTCTGTTTTCTTCCACCTCTTCTAGTGTCTTTCCTCTTCTTTTAAGTAAACTTGTCCTGTCTCATCCTAGGATGTCTTACAGGATGTCTTCCTTTAGGGGTTAAGTTAAGAATCTTATTAACCATTATCATTCCTTATCGTAGAATAAAGGTAAAAGCTTCAAATCATGTAGTGCCAGTCTGAATCTTTTTAACGAGGGATGAGTAATCCACTCATACGTGTATATCTCAGATCCTTAATGTTATTATATGGTGCCCTTAAAGTGAACTTTATAGGAAAATGAGGGTTTCTGTGTGCGAAAGGAGGGAGTTAAAAGTAAATGTGAATAAGAGCAAAGTTATTAGGTTCAGTAAGGTTGAGGGGCAAGTCAATTGGGATGTAAGTTTGAACTGAGAAAAATTGGTGGAAGTGAAGTGTTTTAGATATCTGGGAGTGGACTTAACAGTGGATGGAACCATGGAAGCAGAAGTGATTCACAGGGTGGGAAGGGGGTGAAGGTTCTAGGAGCGATGAAGAATGTGTGGGAGGGAATGTTATCTTGGAGAGCAAATATATGTTTTTGAAGGAGTAGTAGTTCCAACAATGTTATATGGTTGTGAGGCATGGGCTATAGATAGGGTTGTATGGAGAAAGGTGGATTTGTTGGAAATGAAATGTTTGAGGACAAAATGTGGTGTGAGGTGGTTTGATCAAGTAATTAATGAAAGGGTATGAGAGATGTGCAGTAATAAAAAGAGTATAGTTGAGAGAGCAGAGAAGGTATGTTGAAATGGCTTGGACATATGGAGAGAATGAGTGAGGAAAGATTGACAGAGAGGATATATGTGTCGGAGGAGGAGAAGCAATAGACCAAATTGGAGGTGGAAGGATGGAGTGAAGGAGATTTTGAGTGATTGGGGCCTGAACATACAGGAGGGTAAGGGGCATGCAAGAAATAGAGTGAATTGGAACGATGTGGTATACTGGGGTTGACATACTGTCAGTGGACTGAACTAGGGCATATGAAGGATCTGGAAGGGTCTGTGGGGCCTGGATGTGGATAGAGAGCTGTGTTTTCGATGCATTACACATGACAGCTAGAGACTGAGTGTGAACAAATGTTTTTTTTTTCTTCTTTTCCTGGTGCTACTTCCCTGAAGGGTGGGGGAATGAATGCTATTTCCTGTGTGATGGGGTAGCGAAAGGAATGTGTATATATGTATATGTCTGTGTATGTATATGTATGTATATGTTGATATGCATATTTGTGTGTAATTATAATGATAATGATGATAATAATATTCATATATATATATTCCTAAGAGTCCCCATGGACTCTTTGGAATATACTTGATCACACGCAAAATTGTGATCCTTTCCAGGAAGTACCAGGAGAGACTGAGTACAGAGTGGAAAAAGGCGAGAACAAATGATGTAAGGGAAGTGGGGGAGGAATGGGATGTATTTAGGGAAGCAGTGATGGCTTGCGCAAAAGATGCTAGTTGCATGAGAAGCGTGGGAGGTAGGCAGACTAGAAAGGGTAGTGAGTGGGGGGATGAAGAAGTAAGATTATTAGTGAAAGAGAAGAGAGAGGCATTTGGATGATTTTTGCAGGGAAATAATGCAAATGACTGGGAGATGCATAAAGGAAAGAGGCAGAAGGTCAAGAGAAAGGTGCAAGAGGTGAAAAAGAGGGCAAATGAGAGTTGGGGTGAGAGAGTATCATTAAATTTTAGGGAGAATAAAAAGATGTTTTGGAAGGAGGTAAATAAAGTGCGTAAGGCAAGGGAACAAATGGGAACATCAGTGAAGGGGGCTAATGGGGAGGTGATAACAAGTGGTGATGTGAGAAGGAGATGGAGTGAGTATTTTGAAGGTTTGTTGAATGTGTTTGATGATGGAATAGCTGATATAGGGTGTTTTGGTCGAGGTGCTGTGCAAAGTGAGAGGGTTAGGGAGAATGTTTTCATAAACAGAGAAGAGGTAGTAAAAGCTTTGCGGAAGATGAAAGCCGGCAAGGCAGCGGGTTTGGATGGTATTGCAATGGAATTTATTAAAAAAGGGGATAACTGGTTGGTAAGATTATTTAATGTATGTGTGACTCATGATGAGGTGCCTGAGGATTGACGGAATGCTTGCATAGTGCCATTGTACAAAGGCAAAGGGGATAAAAGTGAGTGCTCAAATTACAGAGGTATAAGTTGGTTGAGTATTCCTGAGAAATTATATTGGAAGGTATTGACTGAAAGGGTGAAGACATGTACAGAGCATCAGATTGGGGAAGAGCAGTGTGGTTTCAGAAGTGGTAAAGGATGTGTGGATCAGGTGTTTGCTTTGAAGAATGTATGTGAGAAATACTTAGAAAAGCAAATGGATTTGTATGTAGCATTTATGGATCTGGAGAAGGCATATGATAAGAGTTGATAGAGATGCTCTGTGGAAGGTATTAAGAATATATGGTGTGGGAGGCAAGTTGATAGAAGCTGTGAAAAGTTTTTATCGAGGATGTAAGGCATGTGTACGTGTAGGAAGAGAGGAAAGTTATTGGTTCTCAGTGAATGTTGGTTTGCAGCAGGGGTGCATGATGTCTCCATGGTTGTTTAATTTGTTTATGGATGGGGTTGTTAGGGAGATGAATGCAAGAGTTTTGGAAAGAGGGGCAAGTATGAAGTCTGTTGAGGATGAGAGAGCTTGGGAAGTGAGTCAGTTGTTGTTCGCTGATGATACAGCGCTGGTGGCTGTTTCATGTGAGAAACTGCAGAAGCTGGTGACTGAGTTTGGTAAAGTGCGTGAAAGAAGAAAGCTGAGAATAAATGTGAATAAGAGCAAGGTTATTAGGTACAGTAGGGTTGAGGGACAAGTTAACCGGGAGATAAGTTTGAATGGAGAAAAACTGGAGGAAGAGAAGTGTTTTAGATATCTGGGAGTGGATTTGGCAGCGGATGGAACCATGGAAGCGGAAGTAAATCATAGGGTGGAGGAGGGGGTGAAAGTTCTGGGAGCGTTGAAGAATGTTTGGAAGTCGAGAACCTTATCTTGGAAAGCAAAAATGGGTATGTTTGAAGGAATAGTGCTTCCAACAACGACATATGGTTGCAAGGCATGGGCTATAGATAGAGTTGTGCAGAGGAGGGTGGATGTGCTGGAAATGAGATGTTTGAGGACAATATGTGGTGTGAGGTAGTTTGATCGAGTAAGTAATGAAAGGGTAAGAGAGATGTGTGGTAATAAAAAGAGTGTGGTTGAGAGAGCAGAAGAGGATGTTTTGAAATGGTTTAGTCACATCGAGAGACCAAGTGAGGAAAGATTGACTAAGAGGATATATGTGTCAGAGGTGGAGGGAACGAGGAGAAATGGGAGACCAAATTGGAGGTGGAAAGATGGAGTGAAAAAGATTTTGTGTGATCAGGGGCCTGAACATGCAGGAGGGTGAAAGGCGTGCAAAAAATAGAGTGAATTGGAACGATGTAGCATACCGGGGTCGACGTGCTGTCAATGGATTGAACCAGGGCATGTGAAGCGTCTGGGGTAAACCATGGAAAGTTCTGTGGGGCCTGGATGTGGAAAGGGAGCTGTGGTTTCAGTGCATTATTACATGACAGCTAGAGACTGAGTGTGAACGAATGGGGCCTTTGTTCTTTTCTTAGCGCTACCTCGGACACATGAGGGGGAGGGTGTTGTTATTACATGTGTGGCGGGGTGGCGATGGGAATGAATAAAGGCAGACAGTATGAATTATGTACATGTGTATATATGTATATGTCTGTGTGTGTATATATATGTATATGTTGAGATGTATAGGTATGTATATGTGCTGTGTGTGGACGTGTATGTACATACATGTGTATGTGGGTGGGTTGGGCCATTCTTTTGTCTGTTTCCTTGTGCTACCTCACTAACGCGGGAGACAGCGATAAAGCAAAATATAAAAATAAATAAATATTTATTTATTTATTTATTTATTTATTTATTATGCTTTGTCACTGTCTCCGGCGGGGATAAGAGTGAGTGCTCAAATTTCAGAGGTATAAGTTTGTTGAGTATTCCTGGTAAATTATATAGGAGGGTATTGATTGAGAGGGCATGTACAGAGCATCAGATTGGGGAAGAGCAGTGTGGTTTCAGAAGTGGTAGAGGATGTGTGGATCAGGTGTTTGCTTTGAAGAATGTATGTGAGAAATACTTAGAAAAGCAAATGGATTTGTATGTAGCATTTATGGATCTGGAGAAGGCATATGATAGAGTTGATAGAGATGCTCTGTGGAAGGTATTAAGAATATATGGTGTGGGAGGCAAGTTGTTAGAAGCAGTGAAAAGTTTTTATCGAGGATGTAAGGCATGTGTACGTGTAGGAAGAGAGGAAAGTGATTGGTTCTCAGTGAATAATAGGTTTGCGGCAGGGGTGTGTGATGTCTCCATGGTTGTTTAATTTGTTTATGGATGGGATTGTTAGGAGGTGAATGCAAGAGTTTTGGAAAGAGGGGCAAGTATGAAGTCTGTTGTGGATGAGAGAGCTTGGGAAGTGAGTCAGTTGTTGTTCGCTGATGATACAGCGCTGGTGGCTGATTCATGTGAGAAACTGCAGAAGCTGGTGACTGAGTTTGGTAAAGTGTGTGAAAGAAGAAAGTTAAGAGTAAATGTGAATAAGAGCAAGGTTATTAGGTACAGTAGGGTTGAGGGTCAAGTCAATTGGGAGGTAAGTTTGAATGGAGAAAAACTGGAGGAAGTAAAGTGTTTTAGATATCTGGGAGTGGATCTGGCAGCGGATGGAACCATGGAAGCGGAAGTGGATCATAGGGTGGGGGAGGGGGCAAAAATCCTGGGAGCCTTGAAGAATGTGTGGAAGTCGAGAACATTATCTCGGAAAGCAAAAATAGGTATGTTTGAAGGAATAGTGGTTCCAACAATGTTGTATGGTTGCGAGGCGTGGGCTATAGATAGAGTTGTGCAGAGGAGGGTGGATGTGCTGGAAATGATATGTTTGAGGACAATGTGTGGTGTGAGGTGGTTTGATCGAGTAAGTAACATAAGGGTAAGAGAGATGTGTGGAAATAAAAAGAGTGTGGTTGAGAGAGCAGAAGAGGGTGTTTTGAAATGGTTTGGGCACATGGAGAGAATGAGTGAGGAAAGATTGACCAAGAGGATATATGTGTCAGAGGTGGAGGGAACGAGGAGAAGTGGGAGACCAAATTGGAGGTGGAAAGATGGAGTGAAAAAGATTTTGTGTGATCGGGGCCTGAACATGCAGGAGGGTGAAAGGAGAGCAAGGAATAGAGTGAATTGGATCGATGTGGTATACCAGGGTCGACGTGCTGTCAATGGATTGAATTAGGGCATGTGAAGCGTCTGGGTTAAACCATGGAAAGTTCTGTGGGGCCTGGATGTGGAAAGGGAGCTGCGGTTTTCGGGCATTATTGCATGACAGCTAGAGACTGAGTGTAAACGAATGGGGCCTTTGTTGTCTTTTCCTAGCGCTACCTCGCACACATGAGGGGGTGGGGTATATTATTTCCATGTGTGACGAGTTGGCAATGGGAATGAATAAAGGCAGACAGTGTGAATTGTGTGCATGGGTATATATGTATAAAT